>NW_028258381.1:29660436-29813574 GCF_053883595.1 Heterocephalus glaber
CAGGTAGGAGGCACGGGTGGGAGGGGGGGATGGGACTGGGCGTTGGAGGCACCTGCAGGGCTAAGCAGACCTCACCTTGCCATGGGCGTGGCCCGGGATGGCCAGGGAGCTTCAAGGTGCTTGTCTCTCCTGGCCTGTCACAGCTTAGAGAGCTTCAGATGGGGGTGGGCTGCAAGACACCTCTGTGACTTCACCATGCTGTCTTTTTTTTTGTTTCAATGCAGTTTTGTCATTTATAGTTTGTGTTTTGCTATTGTTAAAATATCCAAAGTTGTAAAATTATCCTTCTGTATGTTCTGCTGAAAGATTTGGAGTTTTGCTTTTTGTATTTTTTCACTTTTCCTTGAGAAAGATATTCTCACTTATTCTCTGAGGAGAAGAGTTAATTCCTTGACACTATGATAGACTAAAGTTCTTGCCTTGCTAGGAAACAAATTACAGGAGTCCTCCTGTATATGTGGGGATTATGTTCCAAGACCTCATTGGATGCCTGGAACTGTGGATAATACCAAACACCTGCTGTGCTGTGCTTTGTCCTGTGCATACATACCTATGGTAAAGTGTAAAATGAATTAGGCACAGTAAGAGATTAACAACAATAATAAAATGGAACTGCATAGTCTAAGAAAATTCCCAGCAACACTACTCTTGTGCTCTGGGGCCATTATGAAGTAAAATAAAGGTCACTTGAACACAGGCACGGTGATCCCATGACATCTCACATGATAACCCAGATGGCTGCTCAGTGACTAACAGGTTGGTAATTTATTATTTTTTTTTCTTAAATTCTTTTATTGGTACATTTTAGGTATACAACACATTTACATTTCTCATTGGGAACTTGTACCTTTACATGATGCATCTTGGTTCTTATTTTTTCCCCATTTCTAGCCCTCCCTTCAGCCCCGCCACCCTTCCCTATTTACAAAGGGAAATTTTTTTCCATTTTTTTCCATTTCTCATCATTTTTCCTTTCCCTTCTTTCCTTTCCCCTGCCCCTCCCACTACTCCTACCCCTTGTGACATTTTCTTCCTACTTTGCATTATCAATTATTCATTCTAATCATTGGTACATTTTAGGTATACAATATAATGACATTCATCATTGGAAATTTGTACCTTTACATAATCTCTCGTGGTTCTTATTTTTCACCCTTGCCCAGCCCTCCCTTCAACCCCTCCATTCCTCCCTATTTACAAAGATTTTGTTCCTGTTTTTCCATTTCCTCATATTAATTCCATTCCCTTCTTTCCTTTCCCCTACCCTTCCCACTTCCTTCCCCTTTATCCTTTTCTTCCTATTTCACATTACCTATGATACATTTTAGTCCTCATTTACACTTTCAGTTTCTCATACCGGAGAAACTATTCAGTATTTATACATGTGTGTCCTATTTATTTCACTTAAGAGTATTGCCTCAATGTGCATCCATTTAGCTATAAATGTCTCTTGATTTCTCATTTTTTATGGCTGAGTAGTACTCCATTTTATAAAAAAAACCACATTTTCTTTATCCAGTCTCCAGTTGCTGGGCATTTGGGCTGTTTCCAAGTTTTAGCTATCACAGACTGTGCTGCTACGAACATGGGTGCACATATATCACTGTGGTATGATTCTTTTAATTCTTTGGGGAAGATCCCAAGCAGTGGAATAGCAGGGTCAAACGGGACTTCCAGTCCTAGTTCTTTGAGGTATCTCTATACTGATTTCCACAGTGGTTGCACCGGTCTACACTCCCACCAGCAGTGGAGCAGGGCTCCTCTTTCCCCACTGCCCCACCAGCATTTGTTATTGGTTGATTTCATGATAGCAGCCATTCTTTCTGGAGTGAGGTGGAATCTCAGTGTTGTTTTCATTTGCATCTCTCGAATGACCAGTGATGTTCAACATTTTTTCATGTATTTATTTGCTGTTTCTACTTCTTTGTCTGAGAAATGTCTGTTCATTTCAGATGCCCAGTTTTGGATTGGGTCTTTAAATTTGGGAGGTCTGATCTTTTTCAGTTCTTTATAGATTCGAGATAGTAGACCTTTGTCTGAGGAAAAGCGGTGAAGATTGTTTTCCCACATTGTGGGTTGTCTCTTCACACTGCTGGTCGTTTTTCTTGCTGTGCAGAAGCTTTTTAATAAGAAGAGATCCCACTTGTTAATTGTTTGTACTAGTTCGTGGGCAACTGAGGTTTTGTTCATAAAATCTTTTCCTATACCAGTGTCTTCAAGAGTTCTACCTAACCTCTGTTCCAACTGGTTCAGAGTTTCTATTTTAATATTTAGATCTTTAATCCATTTTGATTTTAGTTTAGTGCATGGTGAGAGATACAGGTCTAGTTTTAATCTTTGGCAAGTTGAAGCCCAATTTTTCCAGCACCATTTATTAAAGAGGCTATCTTTCCACCAGTGAGAGTGTTTGGCTCCTTTATCGAAGATGAGTTGGCTGAGTGTGTCTGGAGTTGTTTCTGCATCTTCTAATCTGTTCCACTGGTCCTCAGGTCTGTTTCTTTGCCAATACCATGCTGTTTTTATCACAGTAGCTTTGTAGTGTAGTTGCAAGTTGTGGATTGTGATACCCCCTGCCATGTCTCTGTTACCTGGAATTACTTTTGCCATTCTAGGTCTCTTCTTGTTCCAAATGAATTTTTGATTGTTTTCTCAAGGTCCATGAAGTATGCTGCTGGAATCTCAATTGGAATTGCATTGAATGTATATAGCAGTTTTGGAAGTATGGCCATTTTCACTATGTTGATCCTTCCTACCCAGAAGCAGGGGATGTCTGTCCATTTTCTGATATCATCTTCAATCTCTCTTTTCAGAGTGCTATAGTTTTCAGAGAACAGGTCTTTGATTTCTTTCCTCAGGTTGATTCCTAGGTATTTCAGTTTCTTGGATGCTATTGTGAAAGGAATTATTTGCCCTATTTCTCTCTCAGTGAGTCTGTCATTTGTGTAGAGGAAAGTTATTGATTTTTGTGTGTTGACCTTGTATCCAGCTAGTTGACTGAATTTGGTTATTAAGTCTAAAAGACTTTTGGTGGAGTTCTTAGGGTCTTCTATATACAGTATCGTGTCATCTTCAAATAATGACAATTTGACTTTTTCATTTCCTATCTTTATTCCTTTTATTTCTTTCTCTTCTCTATTTGCTGTGGTTAATGTTTCCAAAACTATATTGAACAAAAGTGGTGATAGTGGACATCCTTGTCTTGTTCGTGATTTTAGTGTGAAGGATTTCAGTTTTTGACCATTTAGTATGATATTGGCTGTTGTTTTTTTCATAGATGCCTTTTGTCAGTTTGAGGTAGAGACCATCTATTCCAATTTTTTGTAGGGTTTTTATCATAAATGCATGTTGGATTTTGTCAAATGCTTTTTCTGTGTCTATGGAGATAATCATATGGTTTTTGTTCTTGACTCAATTAACATAGTGTATTGCATTGATTGATTTGCATATGTTGAACCATCCCTGCATCCCTGGGATGAATCCCACTTGATCAGGGTGTATGATCTTGATGATCTTCTGCATTCTATTTGCCAATATCTTATTAAGGATTTTTGCGTCTGTGTTCATTAGTGAGATTGGCCTATAGTTCTCCTTTCCGGTTGGGTCTTTCTCTGCTTTGGGGATCAAGGTGATGCTTGCTTCCAGGAATGAATTTGGGAGTATTGCTTCCCTTTCAATTTCACTGAAAAGTTTAAACAGTAGTGGTAGTAGTTCCTCTCTAAATGTCTTGTAGAATTCAGCAGTGAAGCCATCAGGGCCCAGGCTTTTCTTAGTTGATAAGTTTTTTATTACGTTTTCAATTTTATTGGTTATTATTGGGTTGTTTAGACTTTTTAGGTCTTTTTTGTTCAACTTCAGAAATTCATATGTATCTAGGAATCTGTCCATTTCTTCTGTGTTTTCCATCATATTGGCATATAGGTCCTGAAAGTAGGTATTGATGATCCTCTGGATTTCTGCTGGGTCTGTTGTCATTTCACCCTTTTCATTCCTAATTACATGGTTTTGGGCCTTTTCTTTCCTGTTTCTGACAAGGTTGGCTAAGGGTTTGTCAATTTTGTTGATTCTTTCGAAGAATCAACTCTTGGCTTCATTGATTTTTTTTTTTGTATCGTTTTCTTAGTCTCCATTGCATTGATTTCTCCTCTGATCTTTTTAATTTCCTCCCTTGTATGAGCTTTGGGTTTGTCCTGCTCTTCTTTTTCTAGAAACTTGAGGTTCAGCATCAGGTTGTTTAATTGGGCTCCCTCAGTGAATATGCTTATTCACTGCTATGAATTTCCCTCGTAAGACTGCTTTCATTGTGTCCCATAGATTCCGATATGTTGTATTGTCATTGTAATTTAATTGAAGGCACTGTCTGATTTCTTCTTTAATTTCCTCTGTGACCCATTGGTTATTCAGAAGTGTGTTGTTCAATTTCCACTTGTGTGTGCAATTTTTCTAGTTTCTTTTCCTATGGATCTCCAATTTAATTGCACTATTGTTTGATAATATACAAGGGATACCTTCAATTCCTTTGCACTTACTTAAACATGTTCTATGTGTGAGTATGTGGTCTATTTTGGAGAATGACGAATGTGTATTCTGATTTTGTGGGGTAGAAGACTCTGTAAACATCTGTTAAGTTCATTTGTTCAAGAGTTCGATTGAGTTCTAGTATTTCATTACTTATTGTTTGTCTAGTTGATCTATCTATTTGTGACAGTGGGGTGTTGAGTTCCCCCACTACAATTGTATTAGTGCATATATGACTTTTGATGTCTGTTAGTATTTGTTTTATATAGTTGGGCGCACTAGTGTTTGGTGCATATATATTTATGATTGTCATCTCTTCCTCTTGGATTGTTCCCTTTACAAGGATGTAGTGTCCTTCTTTGCCTCTCTTAATCAGTGTTGGTTTGAAATCTACTTGATCTGCCAAGAGGATAGCTAATCTTGCTTTTTTGGGGGTTCTGGTCGCATGGAGCATTGTTTTCCACCCTTTAACTTTCAGTCTATGAGTTTCCTTTTAAATTAAGTGTGTTTCTTGTATGCAACATAATGTTGGATTTTGCTTCTTAACCCATTCTGCCAGTCTATTTCTTTTGATTGGTGAATTGAGACCATTAATGTTGATGGTCATAACTGAAACTTATTGACTTATTATTGCCATGACTTTTTATTTTTGTTTGGTTCTCCCCCTTTACATTTAATTTCTTCTCATGCCAGATGGGTTCATTCTGCTTTGCTTCCTGGGGTTGTGATCCTCAATGTCTGTTCCTAGGGTACTGTGCAAAATTTTTTGGAGTGCTGGTTTGGTATTCATGAAGTTCCTAAGGTGCTCTTTGTCATGAAAGTATCTTATTTCTCCATCCATTTTGAAAGATAGTTTTGCAGGGTACATCAATCTGGGTGGGAGGCTGTTTTCTTTTAGGGCTTGGAATATGTCACTCCAAGCTCTTCTTGCCTTGATGGTTTGTGTTGAGAAATGTGCTGTGATTCTGATGGGCTTTCCTTTGTGTGTGATTTGTTTCTTTTCTCTAACTGCTTGTAGAACTTTGTTCTTCTGTTGTGTTTCTGGAATCTTAATCATTATATGCCTATGTGTAGATTGTTTTTGATCAAGGCTGTTTGGAGTCCTATATGCCTCACTTATTTGTATGTCAAGTTCTTTTCCCCTGCTTGGGAAGTTTTCTGCCATTACTTCTGTGAAGAGTTTTTTTATGTCATCTGCACTCTCTCCTGTTTCTTCTTTGACTCCAATCCGTCTTATGTTATTGTTCTTTGCATCGTCTAGCAGCTGCTGGATTGATTTCTCATGTTCCCTTACAATTTTGAAGCAATTTTTCTTTTCCTGGTCATTTATTGCAATCTTATCTTCTACATCTGAAATTCTGTCTTCACATTGGCTCATCCTGCTGTGTAGACTTTCAATGGAGTTTTTCATCTCCTGGAAATCTATTTGCATCTGTTTTGTGGATTCCATTTATTTCCTATGTTGGGATTCCATCATGTTCCTCAGCTCCTCTCTAGATTTATTAATCATGTCTTGCACTAGGAGCACAATGTCTGCTATTATCTGAGAAATTATTTCTGATTTCATTTTTTCCAGATCCCCTTTTGTTGCCAGTTCATTGGGTCCAGGTGGTTGAGTATCAGAGTGTTCCATCTCATTTCCCTTTGGGGTTGCTGTAGGTGATCTGGAAGTCTGGTTTTGAGACTTATTTACATGTCTTCTCATTTTGTTGTCACCGGCGCGGCTGATCTCCTCTGAGCTGGGAGATGTAGGATGGGCCTGGAGCACTGGGAGGGATGGTAGCCCAGAAGCTCCTTCCTCTGGGCCAGAAGCAGTGGGATGGTGGCTCAGAAACCCCTACTTCTGGGCTGAGAGCAGCAGGACAGATGGCAGCCCAGAAGCCCAGGTTGGTAATTTATACAGCATGGATACTCTGGACAAAGAGATGATTCATACCCTCGGTTGAATGGGTAGGACAGAGTAAGATTTTATCACCCTATTTAGAAGAGCATGCAATGTAAAACTGAAGAATTACCCAAGATGTAGTGGTGTATGCCTGTAATCCCAGCATGGGGGAAGCTGAGGCAAGGAAGATCACTGATTTGAGGCCAGCCTGGGCTACATAGTGACTTCAGGTCCACTGCTCTGAACTACATAATGAGACCCTGTCTCAAAAAAAAAAACTTAAGCTTAAGTATCAGATGATTTTTCTTATATAAGAAAACCAAAATATAAAGAATTTAAAGGCCAAATAAGGGATGATAATGGGAAATAGGAGAGATCTTTTGCAAAAGGATAGAGGACTAAGAGGTAGAAGGAGGAGGGAGGGGGAGAGAAGGGGAGGTAAAAAGAATTAAAATGAATTACTTACATGTACCAACTCCATAGGATGGCTATAATCATTATGTGCTGCAAACATGTACCAATGAAAATAAAACTTAAAAGAATTATTTCTGGAATTTTCCGACCATAATTGACTGCAGGTGTCCGGAAACCTTGATATCAAAGTTGTGGATAAGAGAGGATCACTGTACACAAAAATGTGCCACCCCTGGACTGTCCCACTTTCTTTCACCCCAGTTCTGTCCTTTACTCTTTGTGTTTCTGGAAACCTCCTGCCTCACAGTGGGTGTGCAGAGAAGTGTTGATGGAACGACTGGAGTCGAGCTGACGGCCCGGCAGAGGGATAGTCGCCCCGGCTCTGAAGTGGCCAATGGAGACCGGAGGCTGGAGTTCCGTGATGTAAATAGCATTGGACACAGCCAGGCTTTCAGCCTCAGCCTTGCATTTGTTAGCTTGAACAAGTTACTTAACCTCTCCTCATTTTCTTCATCTGTAAAATGTAGATTGCACTCATACCTCTGCTGGTTTTTTGAATTGTAGAAGCTAATGCATGTACTGTCTGGAGGACCAGACTCAGTAAATGATAACCACTGTCAGGAGGAGGATCGAGCAAGCTAAGGATCTTAATTTCTTATTGCAGGCATTTCCTGTGCTTTGGGAAGGAGAACTGTTCTTTTTAAATGTATTTTTATGGTTGGCTTTGGTAATGTTTACTGTATGTAACACAAACTTAGAAGAGGAAGAAAGCAGAAAAGGAAGAGTGGCAGTGTTCTGCAAACATGCTCACTTAGGTACTTAGTAAAGTGAATCCCAGTGTAGGTTTGGTGAGTGGACTTGAGGAATTTTCTTTTTCAGGTAGAGACATTGCAACCTGGTTTGCAAGATGCTTCTTTTGGGAAATGGTTTCCGAAGGAAAGTAGTATTTTTAAACGAGAGAGAAATTATAATACTAATTTTTGTGGTGAAGATACAGCTGAATTTGTCAAGTGTTGGAGTGAGTGTTCATTTTGTTGTTAGAAAATAAATTAGCCATTTTCTCTTTGGTTAATAACTTGGTCTCAGTTACTTAAACTATTTGTACTGCCTGGCCCTTTTATGTTTTTGTTGTTGTTGTTTAGTTTTTTGAGACATGGTCTTGCGATGTAGTCTAGACTGGCCTTGAACTCACTATGTACCCCGGGCTGGTCTCTAACTCATGGCAATCCTCCTGCCTCAGCCTCCTGAACTACAGGTATGTACCACCACACTTTGGCTGCCCCTTTAAGACGTGACTTTTACTAATCTGTGGAAAAGAAGGGCTTTGCTCTCTCAGATGTTCAGCTATCAGATAGTGTGTTAGCACCACAGCTGCCACTTTAAGTTGAAAATAAAAGTGAGAAAAGTAAGTGAGAACATCTTTACCCCTCACAGATTATCCCTTTGTCGTGGATGGTATCGTTGACTCGTAGAGTGAGAAATTAAGCAGGGACCCGTGTGGCCCTGTGAGATGGGCAGATAGCTTGGCAGTCACCCTAGATCTGCGTCCTCTGGCTTCTTTCGCTGCGTTTGGTAAGGAAACTGGAGTTCAGAAGTGTGGTCGGGCGGGTCCTGACCACATGCGCAGCCTGACCAGAAGCTGCCAAGGCTTTCATTAAAGACCAGTAATGTGCTAAGTACTCCTTTTTTACCTACATGGTCTCAGGCATGACAGCCTCGATTCTGTTGCTTTACTGTCATTATACTCTTCAGTGAATGTTCTCTGGGGAAAAGGCAAGAATTTTGTGTTCTGGACTTGTGTTAGGCATGCTCTAGCCTGGGCATCTCCGGGGTCTGGCCATCAGCAGAGCGCTGTATTTACTAGCTCCGTCTTCCACCAGGCCCATTCGGGTGTTAAAGCATCAAGGTTTATTTCTGTGCTAAATTATTACTTAAATAATTCACATCATTTGGATTGTATAATTGTGTGATGTTTGGATTGGATTGTATGTTATATGATACCTGTCTGTGCCAGCTGTGGTGGCGCACACCTGTAAATCCCAGCACTCTGGGAGGCTGAGGCAGCGGGATCACAAGTTCCAGCCTGGCCCAGGGAACTTACCATTTTAGCAAGACTATCTCAAAATAAAAAATATAATCAGGGCTGGGATTGTAGCTCAGCGGTAAGGCCCGGGTTCAGTCTCCAGTACCAAAAACAAAAACGTATGTTTTTGAGTTGCTATGGAACTGAAGGCACTGAATTGTGCCTTCTCTGCTGAATTCTGGCAGAGCGTGACAGCACTAAATGCAGCCAGCAGGTCCTGCAAAAGGAGCAGCCTTTTAATTAGAGAGCTTATCTTGTTTCTGTTTCAGTGGGAGTGGGGTGTGCCTTATTCTTTTTTAATCTCATTACTGGAGTCAGGAAGAAATCTCTGCGCAAATTCTAGGGTTTCCAGGTCCCCACCCAGTCTCCTGTGTTCCAAAAGCCCTGTTGTCTTCCACAGGTCAGTGTTTACTTCCAGGTTTGTGACTTTCACCCTCCGCCATGTGCCTCCTTTATTCCCTGATAGCCTCTGATACTGCTTCCAGCTTGTTCTTTGCTTTGCTGGTTCTTTACATTGTCACCGCCCTTGTTTACGTCTTTACTGCTTCTCATCTGGGTTATTGCGGTAAAACCCACCTGATCTCCCTGCCTGGCGTCTCTCCCACCCATCCTCACACAGCCGCCCAAGCAATCTTCTCCCAGCCATGCTAGGATTTTGTTGCTCCCTTTCCTGAGAACACTCGGGTGATTCCTTGATGCTCGTGGAGTAAAGCAGCTCTTCTGAGTGGCTCTCGGGACTTCTGTGTCGGCCTTGACTTTGCTCCCCCGAATTGTGGCCCTTGCTGTATCCACACCTGGTCCTTTGGGTCTGGCTGCAATGTGCTGTCCTGCCTCTGCTGGTGGAGACACTCAGTGTCCTGTCGACTGTGTGGAAGAGAACATACTCCATATTCATGGGATAGTTCCTTTCTGTTCCCTCATCAAACAGTTTCAGATGATGTGCTGGGGCTATAACAGTGCCGAAAACACAGCCCCCTTTCTCATATGGGCACAGTTGTGGAGGGAGCTGGTCACATAATGAATTTATACACCAGAGGTGTGGTCATGGCGCGGGACCACAGACTGCGCATGAATATCTGGGAAACAGGCCTAGTTTGTCCATTTTTTTCTTACATTCTCTCCGTGTAATGTAGGGTGTTTGGTAATATTAATTGCTCTTTTGTTAAATGCAATAAATAGTGAATTGGTCTCCTTCTTTATTCCCTTGCAGTGATCCGGTGGTGACTCTGTGACTTTCTTTTTCTGCCATTCTTTATTGTGTATCTTTGGTGGCTTTATATATAAGCAAGGAAAATACTTTCAGTATAAGAACAGTTTTTTATCCTGCTTTACATGTTCTTTGTCACCATTTTGAAGACTGTACTATTTCACTTCAGGTTATTTATGTATGGAAAAATGTTTATTCTTTGAACATCTTTTTTAACAGCAGTGTTCTAGTAAAATGGATTGTTCCACAGTAACATTAGAACCAGTGCAGTGTCTGGAGTATTTTAATGGCTAGCAAAAACTGAGTTTAAGCATGCTCAGAATTCTTCACTGAAAATGTAAATACTAGGAAGAGAAACTTTGCTGCTCCTTATCTCTTGCTCAGATTGATTTTGATTTATAGAGAAGGTCTTACGTCTTTTCCTCTTTATCTGCCATATTTAGCACTGTCAACAACCATTCAGGGCACCATGGGGAGACCAGAATGCACCTTGCCCAAGATGCTCATCTGAGCTGTTAAGGAAATTTAACTTTTGGTAGCAATAGGTTGTGGGCCCTGTGAGCTCTGGCGAGAATGAGCTCCAGCTCCAGCTTTGCCTTTTATCCATCTCAGTGTGGAGGGCAGCTGCAGGGTTTGCCACAGCCCAGAAGATGCCTGTCTCCAGCTTGAGCAGTATTTGAGCAACGTCCACGTTTAATAGGGCAAGGCTCACCTTTACTTTGTTCACAGCTGTGTATCTGTATCCGGCACAGTCCATGGTGCATGCAAATAAAAGAGGAGATGTGCACAAAAATCCTGTTTTTTCTTTCCGTTGAAGGAGTGCTTTAATCAGCATCCAGATTGTGAGTAGTCTGGAGTACCTGGTCATTACCTGGTGCCCTGTGCAAGCCAGGCTCCTGCCATTGTCCACGGGGTTGTGGCAGCACAGGCAGAAGACGCAGCTTAACGAAAGGAAAACAGCTCTAGGAATCAGCAGCACACCAGCTTCTTAGGAGGCAATCTCTTCCAAATCCTCCCTGTGCTTTTAAAGGTTGTTAGGATTTAGAAACCCAGCATCCATCTAATAAGTCTTCTGTAGGCCGAAAGGCTGTTCCGTGCCCCCGTGTCTGCCGAGGTTGTCTGGTCCTGGCAGGCACAGCAGCGGGGTGAACGTCCGAGCCTTTTACCAGTCAGGCCCACACCGGGCCGCTTGTCTTGGGGACTAGGTGGGGACAGCAGCCTGGCATTGTCAGGGTGAGAGGAGGTTGCGAATGGTCATTACCTGTGTTCTTGCAGGTTTATAGTATCTAAGTCAAACCAACTATGCTCTTGCAGGACAGATGGTTAAAACTCTTAGAGAAGATTTTTTAAAGTAAGGAAAAAAACTAGAAGTATTTCAATGGCTAACAAAAACAGATCTTCGGCATTCTCATAAATGTAGACATTTTAAGCTCAATTTTACAGTGATGTCACAACAAGTGGGAAAAATAGATTTTCTTTTCCAAACAGTATGATCCTTCTTTAAAACTTCTTTCCATTGTTTTCATTCCTTGATGAGCTTGTTTATTCTAGATTATTTTCAGAATATTTGAATTTAAATCATAGACGTTTATTTCCTAACAGGGTAATTTGATTTTTAGTTTATCCCAGTGGAAGTTACATTTAAGCTTGTAAATAAAGGTACCTAATACATTTATTTTCCTATCAAGCAACATTCTTACTGTACAAAGTAGATACTGTTTATTAGAGCTACCTGGAGATGCATACAAACAATGCATTTTGTGTATCTTGAAGAACTCATTTTATATTATCAACACTAATTTTGCAGCATCAGGGGATAGCTCTGATGAACCATGCAGTTGCTTTGTGTGAAGCCCCACAGATTTGAAATCACTGGGAAGGAACTGTCTGCAATGCAGTATGTTGTGATATTTGGGGAGCATTTGTGAGCTGGATTAGAAGTACAGCAGACATGTCACCTCCCATGATAGACATGTAATTGTTTTATATCTTTAGCGATATTGGTATGCTCAATTTTTAATTAACACATAACTTATTGAAATACCTTCCACTTAGAAATCAGCTTTGTGTCTATAAATAGGGGTGAATTTTTGAAAATGGCAGTTAATAGTAACAAAGAGCTATTTGGAATAAAAGGGTATTTCAGTTAAATCATCACACAAAATTTTAAATGTAACATTTGGCCAGCATGCCACATTTTATTACCACTTATATCTGTCAAAGTAGAAAATAAGTGACTTCACAGTTTTTAAAAATTTTCTAGTTACTTCTCAAGTTGGAATGAATTGCTACTAATGACAAAAGCACTTTTTCCCCCCATCTGTACCAACAGCAGCTTCTGGATTATCACTTCAGGAGCCGCAAATGATGTAGTTATTCATTCTTAGGGAGGGAGGCATCTTTAAAATCTCAAAACATATTTCTCGCATATTAACTATGAAATATCATCAGCATCACAGGGACACAGTTGTCGCCATGGGCTACCAGCACTTCCTCAGCTGTTCAGGCCTGATTTGGAAAATCTAAAACCTCGGGTTCCAAAAGAGCAGGGGCACATCAGAAGTTAACTCTTGGCACTTACTTTGAGGCTTTTCCGTTTTTGAAACTTGTCAGAACATTTTGTTTCTGGTTTAGTCTATTTTACCCTTCAGTTATCTTCTTACAGAGCTTTTATTTATGGGCTCACCTGTTCTGTGGTTACGAGCATGGACCTCAGACTCTAAAGACTTGAGTCGCATTGCCAGAGGCCTCCTTGAGCTTTTTCTTGGAGGAGCTGTTGGGATTAAGGTAGCTCTCTGCTCTTGTGGAGTCACAGGTAAGGGGCAGAGGTGGACAACAAAATGAGTTGTTCTGTAACGTGATCCTCGGACAAGGGGTAATGGGGGGTTGTCCCACTCAGCAGGAAGGAAATTAGGTGCCTTCTCAGGAGTGGATGCTTGCATTGGATCTTATAGAAAGAGTTGGGGTTTTCTAGGTAGGGGAGAGGAGTGGAGCTGTTCTAGGCCAAAGATAGGGAGTTAAAGAGAACACTTGAGAAAATCAGGAGGACTGAATCTTCTGGATCTCTTGGGTCTGTTGGGGATGAACCTAGAGAGAGAGATGGAGTCAGATAAGGAAGGAGGGAGGGCTTTATCAGTAACATGTCCATATATTTATTTAAACCAGGACCTGAAGGTGAAAAGGCTGTTAATACTTATCCCTAGGGCCTGGGCCTGAAGCTCAGAGGTAGAGCACTTTCTTAGCATGTGGAAGGCCCTGGGTTCAATCCCCAGCACTAAAACAAAGAAAAAACAAAACCCCAAAAAAGTGGGGGAGAGGATGCATAGGTTACCCCTAGGTAGTAATGCTGTGTAGGCACTGCAGAGGGTAATGAGATCTGTGGTCAGTTTGTTTGAAAGCTCTGTTACGGAGTTTGTACTTCGAACAGGGTAGCAACATGTCTGATTTGATTGTAACAGGATGACTGTGGGCTCAGCCCTGTGTGGAAAGGGGCACTGGAGGTGAGGGTGAAGAGTCTGGTGGGGGTGTCCATGTGGAGCTTGTTTGGGAGGTTCCGAGATATCTGCAACTGCAGTGGGCAGAGCATAGATCGGAGAGACATTAAGACAGGCGGAAAGGGCACACATCTGTGATCCCGATACTAGGGAGACTGAAGCAAGAGGATCACATGTTTGAGCCTAGCCTGTGCAATTAGTGAGACCCTGTCTCAAAAAATAAAAAGGGCTAGAGGCGTAACTCATGCCTAATGTGGGTAAGCCCCTGGGTTCAGTCTCTAGTATTTCAAGAAAAAAAAGTTGAAAGGTAGAAAGAACTTAGTGACTTTTTGATTGTTTATGTTGATCATGAGGGAGAGGAGCTGGTCTGGGATGATTCTAATACTCTGACTTAGGTAACTTAGTCAACCTAGGGGTTGTTGGGTGAAATCCAGAATTTAGATCAAGGTTTGAATCCAGAAGGGCCGTTGACACTGGGCTGTAGAACAGCCCATAGGACCCTATGGCCTTGCAGTAAGACCTAAGCTGGCATAGAATTGGTACCCATCATTGTGAGGCAGGCCAGAGTGCCACAGCCTAGACAGGTGACCAAAGAGGGTGACCAAAACAATAAGAAGTGAACAAGGAGAGGGAATTATGGAAGCAGTTGAGGAGAGTTTCAGATGCCAGAGAACTATGGTAACTGAAGGACATCCATTGATCTTAAAAGGAGGAAGGTGTCCATGATTTTTCCCTGACACTCTGGTAGCTTTCTTTGACAGAAGACTACTCGTGTTGTGTTAGTGAACAGACTCGAGGGCATAGACTGTCAAGCCTTTGTGTGCCTCGGATAATTGCATCCCATGAGTGACTTAGGAACATGAAGGAGTAGCTGTCTTTCTTGAGGAACCAGTTGGAGCCCTTAAATTTTCTCTTTTGCTTTTCCTGAAGCCATATTTTGGGCCTTTCAGGAAAACTTCATAAAACTTCTCTAGTTTCAATATTGCTTGTTGATAAATTTATTCCCCATCTTGAATCAAGGCAGGATTTAATGCTAGAGATGGAATGATGGAGTGGTTGGGAAGATTTGAGAGTTTAAAGGTTTTTTTCTTTCTGGCTTTAAAGTAAATCAGTGAGAAAAATAAATGTTTTTGCTTTTGCTTAGTGGTGTGAGTTTGTAGAACAGCTACGATCAGGTATGTTTTTCATAGGCTTCTTATGTCCAGATGGAGGTCTTGCCTACTTCCAAAGTGTGTTATCAGTAGAGAGGAAAATAAGCAGTAAGATGAGCTTGTCTCAAGTATGGAGAACAGACATTTGTTTTTTACACATGGAACATAAATAAGTGTGGCTTGCTCAAGAGGTGTGACTAAAGAACACCAGGCCACATCGGCAGAGAACTGGTGGCTCTCTGTGAGCAGAAAATGAAATCCTGTCTTCTGTTTCTTATTCATTCCACACTGGGTCCATGGGGATGCAGCATTTGTGAAGGAATCAATTATCCATTTGTTAGTCAGAGGAGCCTTACAAATTATACATTAACAGATTGATTTCCTAGGTTCGCGGTTGGGGCACCGATAGCTTAAGGTGGGATGATGAGGACTGTCAGGGGAAAGGAAGTTGCCACAAAGAGCACCATTAAAAGCAGCTTTGGAAATGACTGTGAATTTATTCCTAATTGAAGACCTGGCATAATCCATACTAAGTGTATTTATTTCAAGCATTTTACATCAGGTAATTGATTATCACATGAGGTGTACATGTTGGTAATTTTGCCTTTTCTTTAAATTTAAGAACTTGTGACCACCCATAGTGGACATGGACTTAGAAGGCATGAGCTGGTCTTCGCCCCCTCCTGCTTACTCAGACTTCTTTTTTTATTCCATTAAGGAAACATTTTTGTACATTCTATGGTGTCAGCTTGACATTATTGATTTTTGAACAAACTCGTTTATATTGTCCAGAATTCCAAACATGTCTCCATTAGGAATAAAATTGTAGCTAATGGAAAATACAGCTGAGGCTGTTTCTCTCTGGTCTTCTCTTTTTGGTCCCTTTCCCATTTCCATCTCTGCTCTACTAACCCATCTTTGCAAATACCCCACATTGCATGTTTAGGTGTGATACTTTCTGCTCCTCAGCCGTTACACTAAAAAGTACAGAAGCATCAGTCATTGAAAAGGCAGAGAATCTTGTACTGCCCATGTCCCTCCAAGTGTGTGGACATCCTACAGCCTTTCTGTTGTTTGGCCCTTTGTCTCCAGTGTGTAGATATCTCAGGCATTGGCTCTGTTTATGAGCAGTGGTCCTGGATGCCACCAGTCCGGTTGCAGGCACCACTGACAGTTGTGGTACTGAAATCCTCTTACTTGCTTATTCTTCATTAAGTATGGAACGGTTATGTACATGGAATATGCATATGATGGTGCTCAGTTATCACTCAAAAGTAGGTGCTGAAGTTCACTAGAATGATGGCTTTAAAATTAATACTGATTTTGGTGTCTTTTTGCTTTTAGATTAATACATTTGCTACTTAACCATTTTTATAAAGTATTTATCTTGTGATTACAAACACAATAAATACTTGTAGAAAACCAGCAAAATACAGAAAGGGCCAACTGAAGCACTTACCGGTCCAATTATTTAAATACAGAATAACCAAAAATTGCATTTTTGGTTAATTTTTATAACATAATAACCACTGGTAAATATAAAAGGGACATTTATTCAATACAATAATGGACTGGTTGAAAGGAGACCTGCCCAACCAACACTCAGGATAGTCAGTATGTACACAAACGCACTGTCTGAGTGATGCTTGGGGTAATCTGTTAAGTGGTTAATATCTGAGTGTTTGCATCTAACAAATGGTACCCTTTTGGATGTCTGCTTCCACTCATTCTATGACATAACATAACTGTAAGTAAGGTCGTATTTGTAAATATCGGGTTATACTTACCCTGGAGTTAGTCAGGCTTCGACATTGAAAGCATAGCTCTCCAGACTGCCAACTCTGCCCAGGACTTCAGACACCGACTGCAAGTTCTAGGGCAGTGATGGTGAACCTTTTAGAAACCGAGTGCCCAAACTGCACCCCAAAATACACTTATTTATTGCAAAGTGCCAACACTGCAGTTACACCTGAATACTGAGGTTTTAGTTTAGAAAAAACAATTCATACATTAACATTTTTTGTCTTAATAGAAAAACACAATAGCATGTGTGCCATCAGTTCAGCACCACTGTTCTAGGGATTCCCAAACCTACACTGTGTTTGATAATTAGGTAGAGGACACACCAAACTCATGGAAAACTGTTACGTTCATGTACATGGTTTATTAAAGAGAAGGGATACAGATCAGAAATCAGCCAAAGTCAGAGAGCACACAGGCTTCAGCCTGGGAAGGTTCCAGAAGAGAAGCTTCCCTTGCCTTTGAGATGTGTCACCCTCCTGGCATGGAGTTGAGCCAGCCACGGATGCTCGTGCCAGGCTCTGTAGCCTGGGTTTTTAAGGAGGCTCTGCTACACACACATGATGGATTCATGGGTTAGCCAGGTGGTTGACCTCAGCCTGCAGGTCACCCTAAAGCCTTCCCCCTAAACCATGTGGAGGGGCTTGCTTTGCATGGCCAGTTCCTACTCTAAGACTTTTGGATGTACCTGGCCCCTACTACCAGGTGACGCCAACCACCTGCCTTTGATCAAAACATTCCCATCGGAGAAGACAGGGACTGCTTCCCAGAAGCTAAGGGCAAATGTCAGAGCACTCTGGACAAAGCCAGATATTTTCTTTTACTATCTAGTGCTTTTTAAAGCTTTATTAATTTTATCTTTTGATTCCTGGCTGTTAGAAACTTAGATAGCTTGTTTCTCAGTGTCTGACAAAAACCTGCTGTGAAAAAGCACTTCTCATTAGTTAAAATAGATAATTATATTTTGAAGAATTTTGATGCCATTCAGAAACTTTTTTCAAATTTAAATTGCCATCAGGAGTGCAAGAATGTTCATTTTAGTGCTTCCTTGCCCAACCAGGTACTTAAAAAAAAATCTTAGGTGATTTTATAGGTAAAATATCTCACTGTTTTAATTTTCAGTACATATTTGTCATTAGTGAGGTTGGCTCTTGTTTACCTAACAGTTTGTACCATTTCTTTTGTGAGTTCACTTTTTACTTTGTTTGATGTTAAGTTAAAAATTCAAATTTCTTCAAAAACCACTCTAAAACTGTCAAATGTGTAAGACCTCAAAAAGGAGAGGCATAAAACCTTCCTCAGAGACATTGAAGAATTGAATAAATGGAGAAAAGCTTCATGTTTATGGATCAGAAAAATCAATATCATAAAGGAAACAAGGGGAGAGATTTCAACATTTTACCCTTAAGTGCAGTCCAACGTATTTACTAACTACTGGTAAATACCCTTTGTAAGACTGAAGAAATTTTTCTCCTAGTATGCTAAGAGTTTTTACTATGAATGGGTGTTGAGGTTCATCAAAATCTTTCTGCAGCTCTTGAGATGGTACTATGATTTTGCTTTTACTAATGAAGAAGATTATATTGCTTAATATCCCTATGTTAAACCTGCCTTGTGTTTGTGGAAAAATCTTGGCTTTTTGCTACATGTTAGTTTCATTAGTAGTGCCCTTGGGATTTTTCCATTTATGTTCATGAGTGATATTTGCTTGTGCTTTTCCTTAACATCCTTGTTGAGTTTATTATTATAAGGTTATGCACCCCTGGTAAAATGAGGTGGGAAATATTTTTTGTGTATTTGTTTGTTGTTTTTTAAGACAAGGTCTTGTTCTGTAGTTCAGGCTGGCCTTAAACTCACTCTCATCCTCCTGCCTCAGCCTCTTGGGTGCTGGGATTACAGGGATGCACCACCTTGCCCAGATTTTCTGTGTATTCTGCAGTGATCAAAAGTAGCTGGAAAAGAGAAACTGGACAAATAGAGTGTCCTGGAAGCAAAGAGAAGGACATATTAACAGTGTTGTAAACTAAGTTAGAATTGAATAATGAGCATTATCCTTCTTAGTTCAGGTCGTTTTCCCTTAAAATTCACACAGAAGAATCAATTCTTGAGAAAAGCCAAGGAAAAGATGACTTACAAGATATCAGGACATGCTGTATACATCCCCAATAATTAAATCAGTGTTGAATTGATATAAGAATGGGCAGAGATGCCACACTTGAAAACTCAAAGTTATCTCAGTATTTATAAATATTTATTAGATGGTAGACATAGTTCTCTTCAGGAGTAGAAGGATGGATTATTTAATGATGAGGTTAGCCCAGCTGGGTTTTCTTTTAGAAGATAAAATGAACCCTGAAGGGATTTAGTGCTGAAGTACAATAAAATAGCAATAACCATCTTGCAAAAAAATAAAAAAATAGAAACCACTTACATAATATCTGAGTGAATACAAAATAAACCCGTTAATAGAAAAAAATAACAAAAGATCTGAACAGATATTTTACGGAAGAGCAAATTAATTGGCCAGTATACTTAAGAAAAATGCTAAGTTTATTAGTCAGGGAAATGAATCAATGCATATTGATCATTAGCAGAAAAAAAACATTTAAATCTTTTGCTAGCAGAGATAGGAGATAAAGAAGATTCTCATACCTGGTAGGCATGATTTGTTTTTCCTCTAATTATTCTCATGTCATGGTATAAGCATTTCTATTTGGGAAGAAATTTGTTGTGGTAAGAAGTTTGGTTTATTTGCTCTTGGAACACCATTGTGTGGCATTCCACCGTCCACAGAAACTCTTATGGCCTTATTTTCCTGATTGTGCGGTTGAGACAACCATCCTCAGCTGACCTCTTTCTTCTGGGGTTGAGTATGAGAATATGTGTGACAGGTCTTTGGAACCAATGCCTTGTGATTCAGAAAACATTAGGACGGGCCATGAACTTTCAGGAACAGAGTCTAAGAATGGATTACATAAAATTTGACATGTATGTGGAAAAGCAGAAAATTGTAGATGTAAATTGTAGTTAAGAAGGCTGTCTTTCTGGTTGCATTCCCTCTGTCTGGGTGCTGGAGGCAGAGAGCAGCACTGCTTAACAGAATTCTGTA
This sequence comes from Heterocephalus glaber, assembly GCF_053883595.1. Lineage (NCBI taxonomy): Eukaryota > Metazoa > Chordata > Mammalia > Rodentia > Bathyergidae > Heterocephalus > Heterocephalus glaber. The sequence goes on from NW_028258381.1 coordinate 29,680,095, forward strand.
GTGAGGAAGATGCTCTGATGAGTATCATTTCTAACTGGGGAAGTAGATTTTAATTTTATTTAATTTTAAATCATTCATCCTATTGTTTTAATATCCACGTGTAGGCGGTGCTTTATTGACTAGGACAGGAAGCCAGTCATCTAAAAGTGTTATTTGTATAACAGCTTTTATTTTGGCTTTTGTTTGTTTTATTCTTTTATTGGATTATGATTCAGAAAGATAAATTAGAAGTATAAATAGAATGGATTCAAAAGGTATGTAACATGTAAGAACATTTTAGCTCAGATGTGAAATAGATATGTGAAATAGAAAATTGGGGGAAGTCCTAGGCTTTTGAGCTTATTACATGTCCTAGTACAAAGCTGTATTTTGCCATTTTCATTTGCAAAACAAAATGTGTCTTGGACTTGTGCACCTAAAGTAATAAACAACTTCTATCTCTTACATTTTATAAAGAGCAAAGGCTTTTGATTGTTGATGTATATTCCCCTGAGGGTTTACATGTCCTTTTTGTTGTTTGTTTTTAATAGAGTCCTGTGAAGATAAATCAGATTAGCCTGGATGAAAGTGGAGAGCACATGGGCGTGTGTTCAGAGGACGGCAAGGTATGATAGGAGGGACAGGGGAAGTTCTGCTGGCCCTGAGTGTTGCAGTCTTACCTGAGCCCAGGTGTTCAGAAGTGCACTCTGCTTACTATATACCTGCATTAGGGGAACCTTGATTATTCTTTTTGAGTATTGGACTTGCTTCCGATTGCTCATCATTAAAGTAAAATATATTTTGCACAAATGTGCCTTAGGAAAAGTAATTACAAGAATGTCAATAATGTAAATAGTATTAAGCTGATTAACAGCTGTGGCAGGGTGACGTGTCACCTTAATCATTACTGCTCTGCCACTTATACTTTGGTGACTGGTCTGCAGCTCCTGCAAGACAGTAGTTTAATGCCTTTCTGCCATAAATCCACAAAATTGGATTTCGTGGGCATGATTTCTGTGGGCTAGTGGTTTTCATTTTCACACACAAGATATGAATGTTTCTCTTGAATTATAGAATCTTTTGATAAGCAATCATAGTTTATCAGAAGAATAAAGTGTCTTACAATGGCCACATTAAATAAATGTAGAATCAATATATGTACAGTTTTCTAAAAACCTGGCACCTACTTCCTCGACCAAGGACATACATCATTGGTGCAGTGTATAACTAACAATTATCAGTGCTTCTTGCTGATGTTGAGCTGTGACATTTAGTGGTTGTGGTGATTGATTTTCCACTTATAAGAATGTCTTTTTTGTTTTTAAGTCGATGGGAGTCTTTTCTAATGTTGGTTTGCAATGATAAAATTCTAATGCACTATGTATTTAAGCTACTTCTCTAAAATAACAGTTGAAGAGAATGCATTAAGAATCATTATAGAACTTTACGTATTCCTTACTGAATAGATTTCCTAATCTAATTTTGTATTTCTTATAATGTGCTTTAATTTAGTGGGCCATTAAGATGAGTAAATTAAAAACAATATACTCAACATAAAAGAGATATATCCTTTTATATCTGTTAGCAGTGTTATACCCATTAATGTGTTAACAAAAGCAACATGAAGTCCTTTTGACATACAAGAATGCTTTTTATGTATCTAAGCCTGATTTTGCCCAAAGAATCTTTTGAAACAGTAATTGGAACACTAGCGCTTTTCGGAAAGCACCATCAAATTTTACAATACTTTGTGAAATTCCAAGATGAGCACAGTTGTCAAAGAGAGAAGAGGAAGGAATTGGTTTGTACAGAAATTGAGGGGCATCATCCACACTATGAGACATTTTTGTGTTCATGTATTTGCCAAGAAAATTAATCTCCATTTTCTTAAAGATGAGGAATTCCTTCTTGGCAGTTACCAATTTAATTTAAATTTGATGAAAGGAAATATTTTTTGGATTGGAAACAAATTCTTACTAATGTACTTTAGGAATTTTCAGAGCTTTAAGTGTTGAAGAATTATTACTAAAGCATCAAAGTAGAATATTTTAACTCTATCTCCTGTTGCATAATGAGATAGCTCTGAGATAGCTCGTGGTACTCTTTTGGGCAAATACTGCTATTTTAATAAGATTTATAACCACCATATTTTCATGTAGATTCATGATGTAGTTTAAAAAATGAATATATTGTATATTTTATTGCGTTAATAGAAGAGAAAATTAATCTCGCAGTGCACATACTCACGTAAGCCAGTCCTTAGCGAAGGCTAAGCTATGTTGTGAAAATTGAGACGGTAGTGCAGAGTGAAGTGACCGAGTGGCTTCTGATGATAAAAACAGAAAGTTGTTTACAAAGATAAACTCTGAATGTCTTGTTCTAATGTATTTTTAAATGGCTGTTGTGGTTTTTGTTTTCTTTAAAGGTTTGTTTTCTCCTTTCTCCTAAGCAAATAATTATTTATCTTTATTTCAGAGTTGACCTTTGATATTTGCATTCATTTTAAAAATTGGTTAGAATTTATTCTGTTTCTTCAGCAGGTGCTCACTTCCGATCTCTTATTAGCTTCTTTATGCCTGAGATCTAAATTTTGAGAAACACGTGAATAAATTTTGTGTGTCTTGTGTTGTTCATATCTACATGATGTTCTGTTTGATCTTTCTGTCATATTTACAGGTAACTTTCAGCATAGGTACATACAAGGTTTATTTCCTCACCTCTTGCCTTCATATAGAAACTAGGGTCTAATATGAAATTTTGGATTGAAATATTTTTCTCAAAATTTTGGAGATGTTGCGGTCTTTCTTGTGATGCTTTGTAGACATGTCCGATGACAGACTGCTTCTTTTTTTTAATATAACCTTTAGTTTTAAAATCCCGCCTTGGAGCTTGGACTGATAATAATAATAAAAACAGCAACAGTAACTGATCCTTGTAATTCAGTTTGGTACATTATGTCTAGTTCTGGTCTCTTTTCATTCATTTTGTCTGGAACACACTAAGTCCTTTTGATCCATATACTGAAGTATTCTTTTTAATTTCAGGAAAGTTTACTTCCTTTATAATTTTGATTACTTCAGTTCCATTTGTTTTCATTACTTCAAAGAAATTCAATAACATAAGACTGGAGGCAAGCTCACTTCGCCCAGAGCATAGGTCTGTGCTGCCCCTGCTGGGCCTGCACCCGTTCCCACCCTCCGGCCTAAGGTGGGCACAGGCCTGGCCACTCCACTCCTCCCTCCCTCAGCTGGGCAGTGGGCACTTGGTGTAGGAATGTGAGGGTGCACGCAGTTGGGTCCTAACTGTTTGTATTGCCAGTCACTTATTTCCAAGCTCACTGCAGTCTGTCCCCTCCCCCTCTTGCATTACTGTGCTTCAACTTGCCCACTTCAGAGTGTGAGTGGAAGGACCCACAGTATTCGCCCTTCTCCTGAAAATACAGTTTGTGAGAAAAACTAGTTAAATTTATGACACCCTCCCCATATGCGCTTTGCTTTCTCATTGGTTTTTTTTCCTTGACTCATCTTTTATTTATTTTTATTTTTATTACTGCCTGCTTAAAATACGTACAATTGTATTCCTTGTGGGGAGTCGGTACGTGTATGCAACACATCTTAATTCTTTTTCATGTCCTCCCTCTCCCTCCTCTATCTGTTGCTCCCCTTTTCTTTTGCAACAGTTCTCCCTGTTTGGATTTATCCCTTCATTTCCCCACAGTTACCGACAGTTTCTACTTGTTTACTCCCTTTGCTGATTTGCTTTTCTTCTAACATAGTTTTGTTCCTCACTGCTCAGTGAAGTAGGTTTTTTAATTTCCTGAAAACTATTTCTTCTAGCTCTATTTAATATTACCCTGAAACCAGTTTAATTTTTTTATAACTTTTTTGTATGCCTGACAGTATCAGGCAGTGTGGTTTCATGGTTAGGAGTAGAATTATACCAGTGAGGAGTATTAATACCTGTTTACTCAGAACTTCTTAGGTCTTATTCCCCTTTCTGTTGAGTCCTCTTTACCACTATACCATTGCATCTTCAATACAGATTCAGAATTTTTAAGGAGACATTTATTCTGAGCATTTCAGACTTTTTCACATTAGATCCACCCTGGTACTTCTTGCTCACGTACTGATGTGATAGTCGTCTTCAGCTGCTCATGCATCTTTTGTTTACCTCTCATATTTTTCTCCACACTTTTCTAACAATCACCTCTACCCTGTCTATTAACAGAAGGAAGTTTGTCCATTTACAGGACTGATCTGTTTCATTTTTTGACCTCTGTTGTAGAGTTGCCTTCACTCAAATTTAAAATTAACTTTCCCTGTAATTTGCCAGATATTTAAGGCTTTTGAATATTGTGGATTTTTTGTTGTGTTTTTGTCATTCTATTTACTCTTACACTTTATGTGAAAAGATACCTTTCTTATTTGTGAAATTTGGGGCTGTCTTATATAAAGATGTCATGTGGAAGTGACTTCTGTCATGTAGAAGAATGGGGATTGGAGCATTTGGGTTCTGGCCTCAACTCTCATGCTTAAGATTTTTATCACCTTAGGTGAGTCACTTAATTCTTGTGCAGAATCAATGGTGTTTACTCTCATACTTAGCAGTGTTGCTGTGAGGACCAAACGAAGCAGAGGAAGTTCTTCAGCCCAGCCTACATATTGTTAATTGTAGACCATTAGAAATATCACTTCATCTTACCAGAAAGTTCAGATTAATTTATTTGGGGGGTTATCCAGTCAGTATCCTGGGATTTAAAAACCACTGAGGTAAAGCAGGATGGGGTATTGAGAGAGATAAGTTAGTGGTAGTCTTACATTTGACCCGAGACCATGTTGTGACACTGTGATACTGTACTGAGGTAAATCAATTTTGTTAGAAGAGTTGCACTTTGCTAGTTCAGCAGAAGTGCCTTTTTGATTCTTTCCATTAAAGATTCAGATGATGCAGGACCTCCTTACTTTCACCTACTTTTCTTAGATTTGTTGGGATCCATCATGATAAACTTCCCCCATGGTGCAGTGCTCTCCTGTCCTGCTTCTTAACCCCCAGTTACAGGAAGTGCAGTGCGTCCTGCACTTCTGCCTTTATATCAGAGTCATGATCTTCTGCCCTCAGCACAGTGAGACTCTGGGCAGTGGTGGAGCCATGTCCAGAAGACATTCTAAGATACACCCTCAGGATAAATCAAACTCCTTCTGTGTTATGTTGTGTCCTCTGTTCTTGGAACCCAGGGAGCACACTTGGGTAGTTGCATGAGTGGATCATTGTAAAGATTTATCTTTTAATTCATGAATCTATAAAATTAATAACATGAATGCATTTTCTGCTTGGGTCTTGAAAGAAGGAACCAATCAGAAATTACCAGTATTGAAGCAAGGAGAAAGTGAGGAAAGTCCTCCATGTATGTAGTAAATTGAATTTGTAATTTAAAGCCCCATGGGGAAAAATCTTGCTTAGCCTGTTTGTGCTGCTCTACCAAACTTTTAAACAACAAAAGTTTATTTATTACAGTTCTGGAGGCTGGGAAGACCAGAATGAAGGCACTGGCATTCATTGTCTGGTGAGGACTGCTCTCCCACTCCACAGTGGCACCTTTTCACTGTGTCCTCATGTGCAGGAGGACAAATGTTGTGCCTTTACGTGGCAGAAAGCTGGTTCTCTGATCTCTTTTATAAGGCACTAATGTCTGTTTTCTGAGGACAGAGCCCTCCCAAAGGTCCTGCCTCTTAATACCATCGCTTAGGGGTTAGATTTCAACATAGGGATTGGGGGAGGGGGCACAGACATGTAGAGCAGAACAAGGCCAGTAGATGAATTTCTACAAAATTTAAAGAAAGAACCAGATAAGGCTGTCCACTGTCAGCTCTCCTGTTCATTATCATACTTGAAACATTAGCCAGGGCAAGCAGACAAGAGAAGGAAGTAAAAGGGCTATGTATAGAAAGGAAGAAGTAAAATTATCATTATTTGCAGGTGACAGGATCCTCTATGTAAAGACCCAAACAGTTTCACCAAAAGATTCCTAGAATAACCAAATTCAGTAGTGTAACATGATACAGAATCAACACACAAATTAGTAGTGTTCCTGTACACCAGTGATGATCCTGTGGAGAAAGATATTAGGAAACAGTACCATTCACAGTAGCATCAAGAATAATTACATACTTATGAATTAACCTAACCAAGGAAGTGAAAGACCTCTACAATGAGAAATACAGTAGTCCGAAAAAGGAAATTGAAAGAACATCAGAAAATGAAAAGTTATCCTTTGTTACTGGATAGACAGAACCAATGTAGTCAAAATGGCCATACTTCCAAAACTGATATACAGATTAAATGTTATCCCAATCAAAATATCACCAACATTCCTTACTGACCTAGAGAAAACAGTCCTAAAATTCATAAGGAACCAGAAGAGACCCAGAATAACAAAATCAGTACTGGGCAATAGGAGCAAAGTGGGAGGCATCACAGTCTTTGATGTTAATATACAACACATGCACATACCACAGTTATGTACAAAGTTATAGTACAAAGCTACAGTGATAAAAACAGCATGGTATTGGGAAAAAGGACATGTGGATCAGTGGAACAGAATAGAGGATGCAGAAACAGCCCCAGGCACATTCAGTTGTTTGGTCTTTGACAAAGGGGCCAAAAACATACCCTGGAGAAAAGATAGCCTCTTTATTAAATGGTATTGGAAAAATTGGCTGTATGCATTGCAGAAGATTGAATCTAGATCCATATTTCTCACTATGTGGTAAACTAAAATCAAAATGGGTCAGAGATCTAAGTGTTAAAACAGAAACATTTGGTCTTCTGGAAGATAAAATAGGTAAAACTCATTAAGACGTAGGCGTAGGTAAGGACTTTCTGAACAGAACCCCAGTTGCACAAGAGATAGCACCAAGAATCAACAAACGGGATCTTGTTAAATTAAAAACTTCTGCCCAGCAAGGGAAGCAGCTGACAGAGTGAAGAGACAACCTACAGAATGGGAAAACATTTTTGCTAGCTATTCCTCAGACAGAGGACTAATATCTGGAATATATAAAGAACTCAAAAAATTAGATCTACCAAAATAAAAGACCCAATTTAAAAAATGGGCAACTGAAATGAATACTTCACAGAAGAAGTACAAATGGCCTTTTTTTCATGCTAGAAATAATACTAAACATTATTGACCACTTGAGAAGTGCAAATTAAAGCAACCCTGAAATTCTGTGTCACTACAGAAAGAATGGCCATCATCAAGAAATCATATAATAACAAGTGCTAGTGAGGCTGCAAGGAAAAAGGAGCCCTTCTACATCGTTGGTGGGAATGTAAACTAGTACAGCCACTATGGAAATCAGTATGGAGATTCCTCAAAAAACTGAAAAAACTAGAAATTCCATTCAACCCAACTATTTCCCTTCTAGGTATCTTCCTGCAAGAGTTAAAGACACTATTATAGCGATGCATGCATATTCGTGTTTATCGCAGCACAATTCACAATAGCTAAATCTTGGAAGCAGCCTGTATGAATGGATAAAGAAATGGATTTGTACACAATGGAGTACTACTCTGCCTTAAAGAAGACAAACTTTCGTAGGAAAATCATAATGAGATCATGTTAAATGAAATAAACACACAAAGTTAAATATTGCATGGCTTCCCTTATGTGAGAAACCCAAACTATAAATGAAAAGCAAAATTAACAGTAGATAATAGTAAATAATGTGAAAAGGACCAGCAGATGGAAGGAGGGGTAGGAAAAGGAAGACAAAGGGATGACAAAAAGAATTAACGTGTGTTACATACATGTAGGAACTCCTCACAAGATTCGTAAACATTATGTACTCCAAACATGTACTGATAAAAAATAAAACTTGAAAATATTAAAAAATTGAATGAAGTACCAACACTATCTTAGAGACTAGCAAAAGTGTGAACACATCCCATGTATTGGCAAGTGGTTTCCAGTGGCCCTGATACTAGTAGCTCCATGTCTTTGAGAACTTCTGGAAATCTCATGCCCTGCTCCTGAAAGTATAGGTTAATTAAACCATTCTTTGAAATGATTTAATTATCTGTTATATGTGAACATATTGATACGCAAAAGTTTTAGATAAAATAATAGATTGAATATTAAGGTAGTTGTGGAAACAAAATAAGTAATGTATTCTTTTAAGATTTGCTTTTCCCATAACTCCTTGTTTAAGGTGAGGATTATCTGACTAACAGTAACTTCATTAACCTAACAAAAGTTACCATGCCAGGGTGAATTTACAATGTATACGTTCCTATCTTGTGTCTGTGACTTGTAAATAGGAACTGGAATTGTATTTACACATCAAAGACCACTAGGGATGAAATAATGGCTAAAAAGGATATAAAAAGGGAAACACTGAACAAAGTGGGTGTGGATACTCACCAGACTGGTTTCTGGCCTTCCCACCCGGTCGTGAAAAGAAATTTTATTATTTTATCTAAATTCTGTGTCTCTGTGTATTTCTTTCCAAGATTTCTGTAACAATGTGACTTAGCATTTCCATTTCCTGTTAATCTGCCCTTCATAAATGTGTGCATAAGTGCACCAGAAGATCTGTAATGAAGGCTTATAGCAGAACTGTACTTAATCGCCCCGATTTGGAAGCAACCCAGATCATCATCAGTGCAAAGGACACATGATATGTGGTATGTGCATGTGTTGTATATTACACAGCAGTGGCGGAGAACCAGCTGCTGTAAGCAGCAGTGTTGTAGATCTCACAAGGAAAATGGAGCATGAAGAAGCCAGTGAAGTAGTGTACGGACATTCCTCACTCAACCCAGTTATGGAGCTGGGACAAGGTTGTTTTGAATTGTTTGCTAAATGAGGAATTGTATATATTATGTATACTAAAACACTTAAAGAAATGTTCAAAGGAAGCCCAACTTGATGGTTTGGCTTTTATTTGCATAACTCTTACATGCAGTATTGTAATGTATAACAGAACATAAAACTACAGTATTGTATGGTATAATCAGCAAAAATTACGGTACTGTGGAAGCCACCAAAAGGCCACACTGCCACTCACGTTCTTGTGTCCTAAGTCTCAATGCTTGTCCGAAGTCCAAGCGGCAGGTTGTAAGTCTGAACAGTCATTAACCAGGTATGTTGTTAAAGGAGGACTCTTCATAATTCCACCCCTATAAAATGCAGATGTCAGCCTGACTTACAAGTGGTGATAGGGTGCAGGGCCGTGGTTAGTTTGAAGGTATTGACTGGGAATGGGTACAGAGGGGCTCCTTGGCTTTTATTTGTTGATGGTTGAAGGGTTTTAGGTTTATGCCATTAAAAATGTGTCAAGCTGCAAATTTATGATTTGTATCCTTTATTTAAAGTGTATGTTACACTTCAGTTTTTGTTATTGTTAATTAAAGGACTCAGAAAATTACAAATATGGATAAAGTAGCCTGAAACAACTTTAAGATAGCCACTGATAGGTGGGAACTAAGATTTTTTCACTTATATACTCTCTGTAGATTTAGCCTAAGATTGTAAATGAAGTTCATTTCACCTAATCTCTCACCATATTGATCTGCGTGGCTGATTTATATATATTTGACTTCAAGAAAGAAGCTCTTTTCCTTACGGTATGAAAAAATAAGTTCCCTCAGGGACAGCCCTTGGGAAGTTAATAAAAGAATATTAATAACCTGTTCATATCTATTTCATTTTTGAACGTTGGCTTCCATTTAATGAAACAAATGTGTGGTGAGTGAAGGGAACTGTGCCCAGGGGATGCTTATACAAGCTTCAGTACAGTGGAAGGCCCTCATCCTGACAGCATTGTTTTCAAAGGGTATTTAATAGTGACCGCAACACCTTGGATCATTCTGTGTTCTACTTTCCTTTATTTTACTCTTGGTAGCATCTTCTCACTGACTCAGCAGCCTTTTCTGTCCCTGTCATGGTGAACTAATATGATCTGTTCACTTCTTTAGGTGCAGGTGTTTGGACTGTATTCTGGAGAAGAATTTCATGAGACTTTTGACTGTCCCATTAAAGTAAGTTTTTTTCTATGAGATTTTTCAACTAAGGCAATGAAGACTACAGTATTCATTTAATCAGTAAGTATCTGTTCAGCATTTAGGATGTGTTGGTACCATTTGGATGCTACGAAAGAGGGCGTGTATATTATGGGACTGTGACCTTAGTCTGTCTTCAGGGAGCATTTATAGTAGTGGATGAAATCACATACGCTCCTATGCATGCGCATGCACACACACAGTGATTAAAGATTCAGGTAAAAACAATATAAAAGACTACAAAATTGAAGAGTTACTTTAAGCTGTTCCTTTTAGTGATGGCTTCATGCATGGAGTAATGTTTGACTGGGCTTGCGTCAGTGGACAGGCACACGGAGAAGCTGGCTTTCCATGTGAAAAAACAACATAATAGAAACGGAGAAGCTGGGAAGTTCAAACTGTTCAGGAAGTGGCAAACAGTCTAGCTTAGGTGGTACATCAAAGACTAATTTAGTGAGAGCTATACAGGCAGATTGGGGCTGGCTCTATATTGAGGCTCAGGAATTTGGAGTCCATCTGATAAGGAGAAATTATTGAGTGTATAAGAACAAAGGAGTAACATAAATTGAGCTGCTGTGCATTGAGGAAATTAGTACAGTGACTGTATACAGTGTAGATTGCAGGTCTGATGGACAAGAGGCAGGAAGACCAGTTTTCGATAACAGTTGTGGGAAGGCATTTGTTGTACTTGTCAGAGGATGAGGTCGTTCATTTTTTTCCACTTGTTTATTTAAACCCTATTGACCAATAGGTACAGGAGAGATAAGATCTGAGGTGTGTTTTAGGAAGCTGAATTTGCCAGAATGGAGGTGATTTAAGTCAGGGAGTGGTTGGAGACAGACAATTTAGAAGGCTTATGCAGTACTCTGGGGACAACAGCAGGAGCTCAGAGCAAAGAGCAGTTGTGATTATTCAAGATAGAGTTGAAGTGGTGAATTTAGAAATCCGTTAGGAAGTACACTTTCTGCCCTCAGTAATGCCAGGATCAGAAAGACCAGAGTTAGAAGACCTGAGGCAAGTCCAGAGTCTTGCTCTGGTGATGTTGTGACAGGCCATCAATTGCAGTAAGGGATGGTCTGAGTCAGAGCATTGCTGGATTGGTCTTGTAATTCACTGTAGGGCATCAGGAGGAGATGTTACAGGGTTTTGGAGACATGGATGTGAACCTCAGGATAGAGATTAAACACAGGATATGTAACTAGAGTTAAGTAAGATGAAGCCATTTTTAAAGGTGAACAAAAGACTGATATTGAAAGGCTGGAGCATACTAAAGACTCAGGCAGTGGAGGACAAGCAGCAAAGTGGTGGTCTGATCAGTAGCAGTTAGAAGGAAATCGGGAAGGGTGGTGCCACAGATGCCGCAGGAGAGGATTCCAGAGGGAAGATTCGGGCTGTGGTGTCAGAGGCAACATGAAGAGTAACTGGTGGGAAGACTGGATCAAGGGTGCTTTTTTGGTTTTGGTTTGGGGTGGTTTTTTTGGTCATTGTAAAGTTCTGACGAATGTAGTAAGGACAACTTTCATAGTAAATTGGAGGCGAGGGAGTCAAGACACCCAGTAAAGACTCTGCTGTAAAAGAACTTTGGAAATAAAGGCAGTGGATCACCTGGCAGATTGCAGTGGCAGCGTCCAGGGTAGATTGTGGAGGTCGTGTTTTGTTTGGTGGTAAAAATCAGGAGGTGGAAAGATTAAAGTCAGAGGAGGAGATATTTCCTGGAGCAGCTCTAGGCAGTGGGGAGCAGCCAGGGAAAGAGGGTGACCTGGAAACAAGCCCCAGCCCTTTGCCCAGCAGACACACTGCAAAGCAGGCAGTGAAGGGGGAGCAGTCCACAGCGATGGCCCTGATGGTTTTCTGTTCTTATGTCTGAAGGTATTTTTAAGGAGCAGAGATGCCTGTTATGTTCTGGAGAAAGCTAGAAGGACTCTTGTTTTTGTGGTACTAGAGATTGAACTCAGGGTCTTGACTATATTAGGCAGGTGCTCTACTAGTGAGCTATATCCCTATTTATTGTTTATTTTTAAATTTTGAGATAGCAGCCTTGGGAGAGAGCTGAGTACAAGGAGCTGCTGGAGGCTGAGTGAGATCAGTTGGGACTAGGGGACAGGAACTAGGGTTGTGGGGAGAAGGGAGAGTCCTGAATGCCCAGCCCCGGGACCCTTAGTCTGCTGCCTCTGTGTCTGTCCTGCTGAGAGGTCCTGGTGTAACTGCGGATGGTCTGTGAGCTGCACTGCTGTACCTCTTCCTCTTTGTGCCATCCGTCATTGCACAAGGACACAGTCTGTCCTTGGTTACAAATAGTTGTGGCATCTGCTATCTTGATCAACCTCCCCTGCTGCCTCGATAGAGGGGTGTGTACTTGGAGGGTTCCCCTCAGCCAGAAACTAGCAAGAATCCCTGCTAGCCTTGGAGCTCTGATCTGGCTTGAGGAACACATCTTTTCCTATGAGAGCAAGATTCAGATGTCCTCAGTTGTAGAATTTTACTCACATACATTACTTCCTGTCAACAGGATAGTTTTTATGTCATGCTGCTTGTAATGTATAAACAGTTTTCATTCTGTCAACTGTGACTCTTAACCCAGGGTTGGGTTTTTTTCTCTTGTAGATCATTGCTGTGCATCCACACTTTGTGAGATCCAGTTGTAAGCAGTTTGTGACCGGAGGGAAGAAGGTAAACATGTCCCACCATGATGTATAGATGGCGCGGTAATTTATCCTTAATGTTTTTAATATCTGAATATTTGTTCTTTAGGAGAAATTTTGAGAAAGAAAATGTAATTAAATTGTAAGACTGTTATCTCTTGGTGGAGTTCAGGCCATTGTTTCTTAGTACTTTCCTTTGAAGTAGGTATATAGCAAGAAAAAGAGAGAACTTGCTCTTAGTACCGCTTGGAGATTTGAAATTTTGTCCCTTCCACAAAAACAAGAGGCAACATTTAAAAATAACAAAAGAAGAGTTAACTTATTGGTTTTGTTTTTCCCTTTGTAGAATATCTCTTGCAGGCTTTGATAAAATTTTAGGACAAATCTGTCTGGTCCTTACTGATATGTTCCTGGCACATTTTATTATGTCATTGAATACTTAAAAAAACGAGAGTGAAACCTTTCTTCTATACATGAAATCCTTCTGTTTATGTAGTAAATTCTCAAATGAAAGAATCTGCTGATAATGCAAGTAAATTTTTTTTTCTATTTTTATTAACCAGAGATTTATTTTTAAAACAAGTTTTTTTTATAACAAAACACTATCACTGTCACCATACTGGAATTATAAATATTATTTCATATTCAATTTTGAGCCAGTACAAAAACAGTAGTAGTCTGTAATTATTTTTATAGTAATATGAAGTTCTGAGATGACTACTTTGAAGCCCTGTGGCAGTGGTTGATTTGAATATTTTATGATAGTTAATCTCTTGGATTTCAGCAGATCCATGTCTGCAAAAATAATGTCTTTGTCTTTGTCAACTTCAAGAAAGAGTAACTTTAAAATTCCCCTTATATCTCTTTAGTAAATACTTTTTGGGTTAGGAAATTTTGTGTCCAGTGTAGCATGAATTCGCTTAACTGTGATTTAAACTAAAGCATTTTCACTGAAAACTCGGGAAGGATAAAGATTTGGTAAGTTGCTACCATTTTTTTTTAATGGTTTGAAACAACAAACATTTATTACCTGAGCTTGAAAATTGAAAGGTGGTTTAGCAATTAGGTTCTGGCTGAGGGTCTTTGGCTTTAGTGCAGTCAAGATATTGACTGAGAGTGTGGTTATCTGAAGGCTTGACTAGGGCTAGAGGATCCACTTCAAGGATGTCTGCTGCCTTCTGCTAGTAATCCACCATGTACTTAAAATATTGATAAATCACTTTGGTTTAAATATTTCCCAGTGATGCAGCTTTGAGTTCCCATTTCCAGTATCAGGAGTTAGAGATTTTACAGTTGGCCCCTACTTCTTGAATGTATGAGGGTAAAAGAACATGCTGAAGATGTGATGTCCAAGTGGTTGGACTCAATATAAAGGTGAGATTGTCCTGCGTTGCTTTTTGTTCTTAATAATCAGTGAACTTTAATAATGGCATTTATACCATGAGCATATCATCAAATGTGCCACATTAGTTTTGTCTGCCTACGTGATATGTGGGTTAACTGTGTCAGTAACATATTCTTCATCCTTCTACTTTGCATTTCACATCACTTACAGACATTTGTAGGAAGAACATTGTGCATGTCACAGTTTGAGGCAGATCTGCTTGAGAGAATTCATAAGCTTTGCAGAACGTAGTGTAATCTAGCATCTGACTATTGGCAAACTTGGAATTTATGGAAAACTGAATAAGCTATGAAATAAGTAGTATTCACCAAATGCTGATCATGTAAGAACATCAAGGGCTTGGTTTATCTCTTCAGTTAGCATTTACTGATGGACAGCTGGTTCTATGTCCAGTCTTCAAGAGAATTCTGATTTCTGTTTTTTGCCTATTCAGTTCTCCAGAAATACATTTGTAGACATTTCTTTCTAAGCACAAAATATGTTTGTGTGTATACAAAATGAGACTAAATTTAAAAAATTCACAAATTGAATAAAAATGATATTACTGAAGTAGAATTTCTGGATTAAAATAATTTAAAAGAAAAAATACCATGCAGAACTAATTATATTTTATACCAGAGTTAATATGCTCGACTTGATATAAGTACATGTGTGATCATTTGAAATGAAGAATCATGTCGTCACACAGGCAAATGTAGATGATATTGTCATTTTTCTTTTAGATATTTTTAGCTTTATTAATATATAATTTGCATACCCTAAAATGCCCTTGTTTAAAGTGTGCCATTCAGTGGTTTGTAGTTAATTTATAGTGTTGCACAGCCATCACTTAATTTTAAAATATTTTCATATCCCTAAAAAGAAACCTTTTGCCAATTAGCTATCACTTATCTCCTTCCTTCTGTCCCTAGGCAATAGTTAATCTATTTTCTTTGTAATTTTGCCTGTGTTTGGATATTTCATATAAATCTTGGATATTTCATATAAATGGAATCATATGTGGTTTTTCTGTATGGCTTGTTTCATTTTCTAGGTACGTGTGTGTTTAGTACAGTATGTATCAGTATGTCATTCCTTTGTATGTTCAAATATTCCATTGTATGGATATATCATATTTTATTTATCTTACTGTCTCAGTTGATGAGCATTTGGGCTCTTTCTACTTTTTGGCATTTATAAATAATGCTGCTATGAATATTTGTATACAACTTTTTGTGCCTGTGTGTTTTCATTTATCACGAATGTGGAATTTTTCCTTTTTTTTTTTTTTTTTTGATACTGGGGATTGAACTCTGGTC
Source organism: Heterocephalus glaber (assembly GCF_053883595.1). Classification (NCBI taxonomy): domain Eukaryota; kingdom Metazoa; phylum Chordata; class Mammalia; order Rodentia; family Bathyergidae; genus Heterocephalus; species Heterocephalus glaber. Next base: position 29,695,481 of record NW_028258381.1, read on the forward strand.
TTTGCGCTTGCAAGGCAGGCAGTGGAACCACTGAGCTAAACCCCCGGCCCATGAATGTGGAATTTTTGTGTCATGTAGTAACTCTGTGTTTAACACTTGCAAGTACTGTCAAGTTGCTTTCCAAGGTGACTGCAACATTTTACATTCTTAGAAGAAATACAAGAGGGTTTCAGTTTCTCTGCATCCTCTCCAACATTGAATTTTGTCTTTTTGATCATAGCCATCGTGATGCGTAGTAAATTATGTCTCATTGTGGTTTTAACTTTCATTTTCCTAATAACTAATGATGTTACCATCTTTTCTTTCATGTCTCTATTGTCTACTTACATATCTTCTTTAGAGAAATGTCCATTCACATTCCTTGTGGAGTTTTAATTGCTTATTAGCAATTGTAAGCATTCTTCACGTGTTTTGCATATTTATCAGACATATGATTTGCAAATATTTTTCCAAACTTATAAGTTGTTTTTTACACTTCACTGATGCTATCCTTTGAAGCCCTAAAGTTTTAAATTTTGATTAAGTCTGATTTATCACCTTTTTGAAATGTTTATGCTGTTGGTGTGATAGCTAAGAAATTATTGCCAATGTAAGGTCATACAAGTTAATGCCTATATTTTCTTTAAGAATTTTGCAGTCTATGGTGAATTTTGAGTACACTTTTACGTATGGTGTAAGGTAAAGGTCTAGATGCATTCTATTGCATGTGTATATCAGTTGTCTCTGCCTAGTGTTTGGAGGGCTGTTCTTTCCCTGTTGTCTTTGGTCCCTCTTGTTGAAAATCAGTTAACTGTAAATCCCTGAGTTTATCCTGGACTTATGGTTCTATTCATCTACCTATCTCTCTATCCTTGTGCCAATGCCTCTTTTAGGTTTTAGAGCCACTAAGTTTTTATAATTACTTATGGAATGACAGACAAATTAACTTCTATTCTTAAAACATTTTGACTTTTGGTTCTTTTCCTTTTAAAAGCCATTACAATTTCCCGAACATATGTGAGAGGCCTTAAAGGCATATAATGTCTTCTTTTTAAGAATTCATAGTGTACAAATTGTGGACTCATTTCTTTGGCTCCATTAAAGTTTATTATGTAAATAAATACTTAGTAGCTAATAGAAAGTATGATGACACCTTTGTGTACAGAGAGACAAGAGTTCTAAAATGTGCACCAGTTTGATGTGGTTTGCAGAAATCTCCAGAGAATTTCTTTCTTCTCTATGGTTACAGTATAGACTTATAAAGACCACTTATGCTGTATGGTTTTGACATTAGTGTGTTCTATTTGTTTGTGTTGATTTAGTTGATGCTTCAGGAAATACTTTTCTAATTTCAGTAAGAAATACATCTTTGATTTTAAAAACTAAGAAAACAGCCTTTAAAAGATCAGATTAAGAGTGAGGGACTATTGTGACATGATTACCTTTATTTGGAAAATGTTAGTAAATTTTGAGGAGGTGATGCTGCTTTATGGCTGCCTTGTGGAAGTTTATACTTTTGAAAAATGAGAAAAAATAAAGACTATATTGACCCAAAATCAACTCTAATCATTTCAACTGTGATTTTAAGCTAGCACCACCACAAATGTAAACAGAACAGGTGTGAGGAGCCCAACATTTAGCAAATGATGATTTTGCAATAGAGTCTATGTTCTGGATACTCCTCGGTTTAGAGCCGGTGACAGCCATACAGGGGAAGCAAGCGAGAAAGTCAAATATAACTGAGAGGTTATGACCTTTGCCTTTGAGAAATAATTTAATCTTCAGGAAAAAAATACCTGAGCAAAGACTAGTGAGGTGAAAATCTAACATGGAATATAGGCATTCTTAACCTGTAAGAACACTGATCCACAGACTGAGCCATTCTGTAATCCTCAAAATGACATCAACATTTCTGTAAACAGTAGGTTAAAGTGGCACAGAGGTTAGAGAAGATAAATAAGAAAATGGAATTCCCATAATGAGGTATTCATGCCATTTGTAAGAATAACTGAGAGCTCTAATTTAATATTTTACTTGACTTAGGGTTATTAAATTTTTTTATTTCTGTAAAAAATTTTATTGAAGTAATTGGCACATACCAAATTGGGCCATAAAGCATAGCATATGGCAGAAAAAACCCAGACTATAGTTTGGCACATTTCTTCAAGTTTCCTTTTTAAGGTTCTAGCTTTCTTAGGTATTTCAAGATAGTTCCTTACCCATGAGGGACTGGGAATAGAAAGCTATATAGTTCTGTCTGGCTGGCATAAACTTTTATTTTAGGTTTTCAAGGTAACTTCTTAGTAATTGAATGCCATGGCTAGATTTATGGACTCCACTACTTGACACATGAGCATAAAAAGCTTATTTTAAATTCTGTTTTGTTTCCATGTTGGAAAAAAAAACAGAAAAGAAAAAGCATCTCTCTTAAACATGCCATTGGAGAGAGCTTTCAAACACGTGAACCAATGGATTTTTTAAAAGTATAAGCTTGTATAGTAAGAATTCTGAAACATGAGCATAGCAAATGAAGTTTCTGTTTCAGAAATAAATCTGCCAAGTGGATCTTGTCTGGATTTTTTCTCTTTAATTGTACAACTTTCTTGGTCAGCAAGATAAACTTTAGCTTTGTGTGACCTTTACCTTTGAACTCTGAAATATACTTCATAATAACTGGTTCTACCACTTTGACAAATTATTAAATTGTTGCAGTGCTGTTCACAGTGGAGTTCATTTCTAGAAACGAGATAGTCAGCTGTTTGGTGTTGTAGGGGGATAAAATGAGGGGACTTGGCCGCGGGAACAAATTGCTTTGCAAGCTGGAAAATGGCAGTCGGCAAACAAGGAAAGGCCGAGCATGAATGAAATGAGGAAAAGTGCTTCCCTGTTCAGGGCTGAAGGCTTGTGGAAAATTTCACCTGAAGGACAAGTAGTAGCATCAGGTAGCCCTATAAGCTTCCACTGGTCATCTGCAAATAACAAATTTCATTTTGAATCCTTCTGAAAGGAAATTTAATAGAGTAGCTTTTTAAAAAATATAACTAAATTTTTTTTCAAAATTTTATTTTTCCCACCTTTATTGAAACATATTAGCCAAATAAAAATTATAATGTTTAATGTATATGATATGATCTAGTATGTTATGAAGTGGTTGCCAGTAACTCATGTAGTTACCTTTTGGTGTGTATGATGAGGACACTTAAAATCTATCTCAGCAAATTTCATTGTCCAGTATAGTGTTATCTACTACTGTTATGGGATCCATAGTATCCCACATGTGCTCAGACGTGGGACTTTGGGAAGGTGGCTGAATCATGTGGAGATGCTACACTCATCAGTGGGTTCATCCATTGATGAATGCATAGCTTAATGTGCTGTTACGAGTTGGGCCCTGGTTGGAACAAGTGTGTCATTGGGAGTGTTGGCTTTTGAAGGGTGCGTTTCCCTCTCACTCCTCACCTCACTCTTCACTTCCTGTCTGCCATAACGTGAGCAGCTTTCCTATGCCATGCCCTTCCACCATACCATTTCTCCACTATAGCCAGACAGCTGTAGACTGTATCTCACAAACTGAGCCAGAATAAACCTCTTCTCCTTTAAGTTTTGAATGTCAGGTATTTTGTCCCAGCCAGTGGAAAGGTGACTGTTGCAGTCACAGTACTGTACCTTAGATCCCCAGAAGTTATTCATCTTAATATCGAAAATCTGTACCCTTTCACCCAACATCTCCCCTTCCCCCTGCACAACTACAAAAATTTTAGAATTGTCCAAGGAGTTTTCTTAACCACTCCAGTCACTAAATATGAAATGTATAGGTACTTCTTATGTGTTTATCTTCTGGTCAAGCTGGAGCTGGAGTTCTTAGGGTTAGAATTTTAGCATTAGTTACATATTTCTGTGCATGGCCCATTATCTGACTCAGGTATTTCTGCAGGTTGGCTCTTGGACAGTCTTCTACATACACATTTTTCCCATATAATCCTTACCACTGTAGTTTTCAAGGGAATCCACTGAATATTTTCATGAATTAAAAATAGGTGCTTTTAGGCTTCCTAATCAATTCAGTACTAAATCACAGGCAGCCACTAATATGTGTCCTAATGGTTGCATGTTGAACACTAAATAAATAATTTTATTTTTTCTAGGTACTGTCTTATGTTATGATTCTATTCCTAGAAATTCATTTTATGCTGTCAGCATGACAAAATTGATTAAAAATCACCAACTAATTGGAAGCAAAACATAAGTGTAACCTTCATAAACCTTTCTTTTAGTATATAAAACCAACTAGCAAAATTGCTCTGTTATTAAGGTATATTTTGGTGGGATTTGCTGTGAATTCTAGATTAGTTGAAACCAAAAATAGAAACCCATTGCTTAAAGCAGAAATCATTTTTAGTCTCAAAAATGAGTTATCTTCATTGCTTTTATAATTTCTCATTTGTCTTAAGCATCAGTTGCTTTTGTGATATGAATGTGTAGGGTTCCCAAAGTGTCGTCAAGGGGTGGGATGAGAAGCTTATCCATAGGAACTTTGTTTTCTTTTATAAGCCTCTTGATTCATACCCATCAAATGCCTGTTAAGAATAGAAGACTTTTTTCTTTAATGAATTCAGCTAACTTTTTATGTATAATCTTTCTGTATTGATCCCAGCTTTTCCCTGAACCCTGATATTAAGCCTACCATCTCTCTTCTTGGGGCAAACCATCTTTGCCTCTTGCTGACAGTATCTTCCTTTGCATATTTGAGTAATAGAATCATCACCTAGCCAAAGATGCTCATCATCATGTGGGGTTTTTTTGTTTTGTTTTGTTTTGGTATTGGGGATGGAACTCAGTACCTTGCACTTGTGAGGTAGGCTCGTCGCCACTGAGCTAAATCCCCGGCAACTCATCATGCTTTCTTGTGGGGTTTAACACCCATTGACAATCACTAGCACTGGTAAGTCCTCCCTCCTCCCTCTCTTTAATAAGGCTACATAAAGCAAGGAGCTGTGATTGCAGCCATTGTTAATTGGCATTGCCAGTAGAAACTAAGTCATGTCACAGGAATATCTGGCTTGAATCTGTTCCATGAGCACAAGCTCATTTCAGGGTCCACATTAGGTGCTGTACACAAATTTTATCTTGATTTCTGGAATGGTGGGTGGTAGGTTCCCAAAAGAAGGTAAATGGAACACTATTGGTGGAAGGAAGTTAATATCATTCTTTAATCAGAATGGTGATTTGTAGGAGAATGAATTTTCTTAGTCATTTGAGAGGTGAAAATATATGCATGTGAGTTTTCTTGTATGGATGTAGGTTTCATTATAGGTAATTTTTTAATCCTTTCTTTGTCTTCAGGCGTTTCAGACTCCCCTCAACCTTGTTTTGTTTTGTTTTTGTTTCTTTCTAATTCATTTTCAGCCAAAACTCCTCTTTAATGTTTATAACAATGAAATTGAAACAAGGTAAATGTCTAACAATAGTGAACAGGCTATATATACCTAACATCACCAGGAGGCTTGCCATAGGGTATCAGGAAGAGGATGTTAGGAAAGAGATATTGTAGGGTTGGGGCTGATATTGAAGGCGATTGGGGGAGGCTTAAGGACATTGGAGTTTGCTCCAGATTGGATGCTATTATTATGTACCTGAGTATTTTAATAAATCTTATGTAGAAGGAAAAAAGACTGAATAGAACTAAAGTCAGAATTGGTAAACACCAGTCTCCTTTTAGCCAGGGTGTGGTTATGTTTGGAAAATGCTCCTTGAGAAGTGATTATGGCATGGTCTTGTTTTTGTCCTGATTCTTCTTGGTCACAGAGACTTGTTCTTATGATGTTGATTTTCTGTGAAATTGTTTCTGTTTATCAGAAGAACACCAAGGCCCTGCTGTGAGGGCTTCCACATATCGGCTCTCTTTCTCAGTGTGAACAAATAAAATGCCCAGCATTTGATTTCTTCCGATGAAGTGCTTTAGCATAACATGTGCATGTCCTGATTGCATCTTTTGTGGAAATACAGTTGTATACAGGAGTATATTCATGCAAATTGTTGACAGTGTTTGTGTCTGGGCAGGATTATGGATATACTTTCCAGCTTTCATTGGCATTTATTTGTACTTTTTTGATATTTTACAATAAAACAGAATGTGTAAGATAATCTCAACTACAGTATTTTAAATCTTGTTTTAATTTAACATAGGTAGCATATAAAATTTCCTACCTTATTGAATTTTATTTTCAGGTTAGTGACATTTAATATTCCAGTTGCATAATATTCCATCCTGGAATCTACTCAGTTTTTTTTGGTACTGGGGATTGAACTTGGGACCTTGCGCTTGTGAGGCAGGCAGCAGAACCACTGAGCTAAATCCCCGGCCCCTCTGATCAGTTTTTTACACCATTTTCCTTTCATTGGACCTTTAGGTTATTTCCAGTGTTTGGTTGTCAGAAATCATACTGTGATGAAGCTAGAAATCTTCCGAGTGTGAACGTCTGTATGTTCTTTTGGATATTTTCCTAGCCTTGAGTCCTATGATTAGAATTCCTGAAATAAAGGCTATGATTAGTTTCTAGGCTCTTGATACATACTACTAAGTTAAATTGCATTCCAGAAAATGTACATCAGTTTACACTAGCTGTGTGTATGTGCCTAGTTATTCTCGTTCCTATAGGAGTGTGAGTGAGACTTCTCCAGAGTAGACAGCAATGTGTGTGGAGAGGGGAGTGTACGTTCCCCTGAGGGTGTGAATCTATCCCCCATCAGTGACTGTGTACCCAGGGAGCCCCACTGTTCCACAGAGATGGAAAATGAGTGAATATAAACTGAAGGCAGGTACATTGGGCTGGGTTTCTTCTGGAGATAGTGTCCTGATCTCTACCATCACTCTTTTATTTTACTCTCAAATAAATGATGGACTTGTTAAATACATAAACCCAGGTTCCGGTAATGATTTTGTTATTCAGGAGTTAGCAGTTTTTTGTTTCTTTTTCATATATTTACTGTACAAGGATCTCCTTATCATTTTCTATAGTTAAGATAATGTAAGTTAAAATTAGAGGTACTTGTTCATTATACAGGGCACTAACTCAGGTTTAATCACCCAGTGCATGATTTTTGTGTTTTCTCTGACTTGCTACTGAAAGAATCTATCCTTGATCCCAGCCCTAGCAATTTATCCTAAGATGGATACAGACAGAAAAACCCAGAGAATTTGGCATTAGCTATCTGCTTTATTAATTAAGCCTGTGGGATCCACATGGAAGATTTTGTTTCAGTGGTAAAATTATTAGTAGGTGACTCAGTCATTTCTGAAATCATATTTGCAATTGAGAGTTTGCATAAGCTGAAACTACAGATCAGTATTTTAAATAAAAGCCTGCTTTGCATTCTGGGTACAGTTCACACAAATAGATATATAGATTTATACCTGTCATCTCTAGTTTTGTGTGTGTGTTTTTGTTTTCTTTTTTTTTTGTATAGAAGAAACTGCTTCTAAGTGGTATCAAAGCTGTTTAGCTTCTTTTGTTCACATTGAACCTGTAGTTGGATTACTTGGTTGCTAAATTGAGTGTTATTTTATGTTGGTGCAGTGTTTTTAAATTTTAAAACATTTGTCTGTCTACATAGTTTTCATAAAATTAGTTAACTTCACAGGCTTGTCCAAGCCTATATTTTACTGGCATCCTGTTTAATCAAATGTTGCCTGTAAGTAAATGGCCAATCAAATGGGCTCTAGGAATCCTATGTAGAGACTTCATTTTGTGGTAGTATTTGGTCTGTATTTAATTTCTTTTAAATGTGTTAATTGACTTTTAGAAAAGAAGATTGAGAGATTTGTCCAGAAAATAACCACTGAATTTTAATTTCCTTTCTTCCTACATGTTTTGTGTTCTTTCTCTACAGAGATAGTAACTCTATTGTTGATGCGTAGAAAAGCCATGTGTTTTAAAGCTTGGGTCCCGAGCCAGAGCGGGAAGCTAAACAAAGGCACTCAGCTGCCCTGTGGGCTCCCGGGTCCCCCCTGCCTCTGTGAGACTCCAGATTGCTCTGGGCTGTGAGCAGCCAGCCCCCATCCCAGGCCTTCACACACTCGCTGATGTTTTGCTCACTTGACTTTTTAAATTTCAGTCCTTTGCAGATGTTACATATTTAAGTCCTTCTGTGGCAAGTCTTCTCCCTCCCTCATTGTGCCCTCTGTTTCTTTCTGAGGCTATCTTACGGAGTGTTTTCTAATTTGCTAGGGTTCTCGTTTTTTTCTTTCTCCACTTTATTATCTCGAGTGCCAGTGTCTTCTCTGGCCTAGCAGAGGTTCTCTTTTATGGAATCTGATGCTTCCAGCCCCTTGGTCCTTCCTGTAGGAATGCACCTGGTGTCTGCAACTCTCCACGGCCTGCCACCCCTCCCAGTCTTTCTATTTTCTTTTCTGCCTCACAGCAAACAGCATAGCTGGTACTGAGGAAGCCTTACGTTAAGGAGCCAAGTGATTCATAAACTTGAAAGATCATACAATGATTAAAACTGGGCCAATCATGCCCCTCTGCTCCATCTGGGAGAGTGGTGATGGGTAATGACAAGCATGAGGCGATCAGAATTGGTGGCTTTATTACAGCCTGATAGGAATCTTGCCACATGCGTGGGAGATCCTGGGATGAGCATCCTTCTACCACTCTGCAGTATAGGGAAGCACTAGATAGATTTATCAGCACAGAACATAGAAGAATAAAGTATATTGCTGGGATGTGAGGGCTCCTATTGAAATATAAGTACCAAGAGTGCTGACGGCCAGAATGTGAATTTATGGGAAATAAAGCCTTAAAATACTTTCTCCAACAAAAAACCAGACCTCTTGGAAACAGCTTTTCCTTTCTATGTACTTAGCTCCCATTGAGCTTAAATTGCTCTCAGTATTGTGATAATGACAATTCAATATTACAGGATGTGGAGGATGAACTAAATAAATTAACCAGCTGCCTTTAAGGGTAGTCCGCTTAATGGCTGCCCCCTTAAAATGCTTTGTAGAACCTTCGTGCTCAGTAGGTCTCGAGGCAGTTTTATGTCCAGAAGAAAGAAATGGATTTTATTAAATGTCAGTGAAATAGAGGCAGATAGCTTTGTGGTAGTTAAATTAGTGTAGAATGTTTGTAAGAAAAGGAGTTTATCTTTTCTTAAATCACTAAGGCAGAACTTTCCTGGACCTTCCTGCCAGAAAATGTGTTTCTGCTAGAAATTCCCATAGATTAGGATTAAAAAGCAAACGGAGAGGGATCCTTTGCCCCTTCTCTCTCTTGTGGGAAGCTCTGCATCCTGTAGACTAAATGTTATAAATCACATCCTGCACGGAAATGCTGCTGTAATTATGAACTGACATTTAAGGTTTGACACTATGCAAGGATTGAAAAAATGGACTTGTGAATGAAGAATAGAAGTAGGGCTGAGAAGAAAGGCAGAAATAAATGCTGCAGTGGGCCAGTGAGCTGATGCAGAGGTGAGCAGCAGATGAGATCCCTGAGAGCCAGAAGTAAGCTCGGAGCAAGCCCAGAGCCTCCTGCAGGCAGCAGGTCATCTGGGCAGGATGACTGTGGGGCCAGTTTGTGCCCTGCAGTAAAGGCGCTACCGTGACTTAAACTGAATAGGGGTGGTGGCGCAGGCCTGTAATCCCAGCACTGTAGGAGACTGAGGCAGGAGGTTTGCAAGTTTGAGCCCAGCTTGGTCAGTGTAGCAACTTATTGAGAACTTGTCTCAAAATAAAAATAAAGAGGCCTAGGGATGTAGCTCAATGCAAAGGCCCTGGATTGAATTCCCTTTAAGTAAGTGAGAGAGAGAACAAGAGCTAACCTTGAAAGTACTTTTCAAAGTTTTGAAAAGTTATGTACAAATTGACAAATTATAGATAACTTGACAAGTTATGCACAAATTATATCCTTGAACACAATGTAAATTGACCAGCCTTACAGGAGTTGGACAGTAAAGATGTTTTAATTGCATGAAATAGCCCTAGGGCTTTTTCCTTTAAAACGTTGAGATTAGGGTAGATTCCAGCGCCTGTTCAAAATAGTTTGGGACATTAGTAACTACAGATGGGCTTGGTAACTGAAGGGTTTGGGGTAATTATTAATTAGTTCTGCCTGTAATGAACTCACTGAATGTATGGACAGAGAAGTAAAGAAGTAAGAGGAAGAGACCTAGGAAAGTCTATTTGTATCGAATGTTTATTATACCTTCTGTGTCTAGCAAAATGAAAGTATGAAATACAGTCCTTTTCCCCGGCACTTTAGTCTTTTGGGGAATAGCAAAGTCGTAACAACACACCTGTCTCAGGGAATAAGATAAATAGACATAGCAGTCTTTGTTCTGTGATGGAACCTCTGTGACCATAAGACACAAACAGAACCAAGAAATTCTGGGGGAATTACTTAAATTATAAGAGTTCTCCTAAATAATGATCTTCCCTGATATATTTGAGTCTGGTTATTTAGCAGGTAGTTTATTTTTGAATCATGAAACATGAGTTAAAGTAATTGAAACTATTGGAAAAACATCAGAAAATCACAAGAATCACATTTAAAGTTGTGTCAGTTAAATTTTTTCATTTCTAGAAGTCAGTGTATTATTTCTTTAGCACACATCAGTTGAATAAAATGCAGTTTGTCTATCTGTACTATATAAGAGATGATTAAAATATATAATGAATTAAAATTTTTTAAAAATTTATTCTAGTAAAAGACAGTGCTATTTGTCCCCTTCAAAATACTCCCCCTTCCCTTGAACACACTTGTTCCATGGTTCTTGCTACTTTCTGAAGCAGTTCTGGAAGTCTTCTTTCATCTGTACAAGGTGTGATTTTTGAAAAAAATAATGGTGAGTGCTGGTACTAAGTGCCATCCATTGGAAAGACAGCCTGGTGAAAAACAATGACAGTGTCTCCTCAACCATCTTATTCACCAGATCTGGTACTGCGTGCCTCTGGCTTTTCCCCAAAGTCAAAATGACCATGAAAGGTAAAAATTTTAAATCAGTTCAGGACACCAGGGCAGCCATGACAGCACAACTAAAGACATACAAGAAACAACACTTCCAGAACTGCTTCAGAAAGTCACAAGAATGACGGGATAATCATGTTTGAGGCAAGGCAGGGTAATTTGAGGAAGATTCACAGCTATTTGTCTTTTACTATAATAATTGTTTTTACATTTAAATTTTCATCCTATTTTTCATATATCTCTTGCAAAACTTTTACTGAAAGAGAAATTTCTTGTCTCCTTCACCTCCGTATCAGATGTCAGAGTAAGGTCCACAGGGTTTGTTGGAATCAACCCTGAGATGGACTAAATTCAGAATCCTTCTCCTCTCCTTTTCCTCCTGCCCAGAGGAGAGGGAGGCCGGAACCACCTCTCTGCCATACCTGGAGGCCCACCAATCACACCTGTACTCAATGAGTGAGTGTTCTGTTGGAATTGCAACAAGATTTTAATAACAATTTTTGAAAGAAGGTAATGTTTTATTTAAAAAGGAGCTATGGTTTTTGTAAATTCTAATACATGTTCATTTTGCCTCCAACATTCCTTCTTCAAGTACCAGTGAAGTTTTGATATTGTTTTGTTTTTCAACCCTTTCTGTAAATTAACCTGATAAGAGAATGGATTTTTTCCTCCTTAGTGTATGAACATTATAAAAATTGACATGTTCAGTGCAGAATAATTATAAAATAGAAATTGTCAATATACAATCTCCTGTCACCCATTTCTAGAATTATAATTACTTTGTAATTTGTATGTAATATTTTATTTTATATAGGGATACACATATTTTAAGGGGCATCATGTGTAATATTGATTTGTAATCTGCATTTTTATTTAACACGTTCTATCTTTTTATGTTATATTCATATATACACATGCAAACGTACGTAAATATGTTAATACACATAAATGCACACAAATTCATGCATACTCCTGCGTGCCTGGTTGTTATATAAATCGCTTTGCAGACTTCCTTACTCATCTGATCATTCCTTAGCATTTTCTACGTGTGAACTCCTAGGGTCCTTTTTCTTTTTTTTGTGGTACTGGGGATTGAACTCAGGACCTTGTGCTTGAGAGGCAGGCGTGGCGCCGCTGAGCTAAATCTCTGGCTCCTAGGGTCCCTTTTAAAGCTTCACAACCAGAGCTGAAGAACGCCCCAGAAAGATGCTGAGCAGGAGAGAGGGTACCCACTTCCCTGAGAGGATAGCACCCCAGGCCTGGGGGTATCACTTTGACTCATCTTTGTCTCTTCTTTCTTTTCTTTTTTCCTCACCTGTCAATTCTAGGATGATTGCTGAATTGTTTGGGCTGTTAATTTTGTAAAATATTTTACTACTTGGCAAGGCAGATCCACCCCCTACACTAAATTGCGGTAGTACTCCAGTTCACAAATGCTTTTGTTTGGGAACATTTTGGTCCGCAAACAGAAGCATTTAGTAAAATTGTGTTTTTATTTGTGAATTCTGCATCAGGTGCTGAATACGACCACGACTCTCTTTCCCACATGAACGTGAGTGTGGCCATCTTTTCTAGAATCATGGAACGAATTAAATTTGTGAACCAGTGTACCACTGTACTTAATTTATAAAAAATTTCCTGTTATTCTCATTTTCCCCCAGAAGATGATTATTAGAGGTGGGGCAGGGATTGAACACAGGGCCTGTACACTGAGTTACATCCCTAGCCCTTTTTATTTTTTATTTAAGCCCCAGTCATGCCGAGTTGCCCAGGCTGGTCTTGAACTGATGATCCTCCTGCCTCAACCTCCCAGAGTGGTGGGAATACAGGACTGCACCACCATACTCAGTTCCAAATGAGTCTATTCCTTTTGGAATTTCTAGAAATAATCTCTTTGAAATTTTCTTGGGCCTTGGATTAAAATCACAGGTCAAGTTAATGCAATTTAAGTTCTTCTTGGAGAGCTTTGGCTCTTACTGCCCAGGAACATAATGTATCTTTTGATTTATTTAGTTCTCCCTCTGCATACCTCCCGGAAGTGTTTCTGTCTTGTGCCATGTGGCCTATGCATACACATGTGGTTTTATTTATCATTAACCTTCAAATCTATAGTCTTTGCCTTGTTTGCAGCCTTCATTTGCAGTGTGGATGTCGTACTGAGAAAACTCTGGTTGTGTGTAGTCTGATTTCCTCCTCTACAGAGGACTGAGCATTTTTTATCTTATTTTGTTTGCCCTTTGTCATTAATACCTTATTCTTACTATCACTTGAGAATGATAAGAAGGGTTAGATCTTAACTTTTAAAGTTCTGTCCTGGTTTTTGGAATGTCTTATTCCCATGGAGTCGGGACTGGGCGATTTCTCTTGCTCCCTGGATAATTCTGTTCAAATACTGAATTTTCCCACAGATGTCCCCCCTTGCCAGTGTGCCTGCCTTCCTCCCAGCTGTCCTCTCCAGGTGGCAGCTGGCTGGCACTCTTTCACCTGTGCCCACCAGCTCCCAGTGCTCCAGCTGGGCTTCCCCAGGACCGTGACTGACCTCCCTGCAGGCCCATCACACTGGTCATACTGGGACACCTTGGTGTCCCGGCGTCTCTGGCTGGCTGCTGCCCAGCCAGGCTTTTTAGAAAATAAGCGAAATCACAGCCTCTACTGGGGTCTTGTTTTTAGTATATTTTATAGAATATTTAATTTAAAATTAGAGGTATATTTAATTTTCTCAAGACAGCTGCAGTTGTTTCTCCCCACAGCACTGCGCCGCTGGTCCTTTCTCAGTGCACGTTGGGGAGGAAGCAGAGTGGACACCTTGCTCCTCCGTGCTTCTCTCCGGGCGAGCCAGCCCGCCAGTCCTCCCGACAGGTGGCCCCGGGTGCTTTCGTGCCTGCCCCTCTCTTACAGTCACCTCCACCAGACTCCTCCACCATAGACAGGCGACAGGCACTCTGATCTGACCAGTTCCTTATGTTCCAATAATTGTTCCTGGCTGCCTTTCTAGTGGACTGTGATTTGCTCTATAGCAAGAACTAAATATATCCTCCAACTTTTTCCTCCTCTTCCATATTGGAAGCCTGTACTGTGGCAAGATAGGGAACACATCCATCTTCCTTCTGCTTTGGCAGGACACAGTGCCCTGTGGCTTATGGGTAAGTTTAGTTTTTTGGGATTTTTTTTTAGTTGTTGCTTCATTATTTTTGGTGTTTTTTGGTTTGTTTGTTGGTTGGTGTTTTTTTTTTTGGTGCCTCTACTGATTCATTGGAACCTAAATATTGAGAAGGATATATAGGAAATACAAATAAATGTAAATTTACACTTTTGTTGTATTTTCCTCCCTTAATCTGGAGTGGGAAGAACCAAAATTGCCTCCAATGGTAGAAATTTTAAAAATTGTCTTATGGTGCCCAGTGTGGTGCTGCACACCTGTAATCACAGCACACAGGAGGCTGAGGCAGGAAGATTACCGCAAGTTTGAGGTCAGCGTGGTTTACATAGTGAGTTCAAGGCCAGCCTGAACTGCATAGTGAGACCCTGTCTCAAAAACCCCAAAACTTTTTCTTATGGAATCTGTTATCAGCATTTGCATAATTATGAAGGATAAGCATATTTCAGGATTACATGCCTTGAACTATGTATTACATAAATGTTTTTTCTTAAATGCTATAAATTGGACATATCAAGAAAATGTTTTATTGTACCCATAACAATGCATAAATTCCTAGAACTGTATCTTCTCCACTGTTAGAAGAATTTAACCAGATGTATTTTACATTAAAGTTTTTCCACTGGGTTTTAAGTTATAGATTCATTCTTTTAAATAAAAACACTAGCTACTGGGAAGTTTTGACAGCAAATTTCTCTTTCTCTGTGAAATGAACTATTGCTCAAAGTCATTGTCAAATCATTTTTCTGGAATTAAATGAAGAACGTAGACAGTTTCTAACTACTGCAGCTTACCCCATAATGGATATCTATGTTTTAGTGAAAAACTTAGGAGGCTTTGATTTCAAACTTTACGAAATAAATTAGTTCCTAGAGAGTCATTTGAAGAACTCTGATGCAGCGCTTTGGATGAACTCCTGTGTCTCTTGGTGTGTTGATGCCATCTAGTGGCTTGGCTTCATCATAACTTCAGTGCTCAAATCAGTCATCTCTTGAGCAGGATAACATGTACCAGGATTCGATCCCTGGTACAAAAAAAAAAAAAAACATGTACCAGGAAAATGTTGAGTGACTTGTGGTCACATTGACAGGCAAAAATAGTAATCAGGGACTCTACTGCATGATTCCATTCTGAAAGTCTGTGTTTATGCTGTTTGTCCCCAGCTCCGGCTGTTTGAGCGGTCATGGATGAACAGATGGAAGTCTTCTGTCCTGCATGAAGGGGAAGGGAACATCCGCAGCGTGAAGTGGAGGGGCCATCTGATCGCCTGGGCCAATAACATGGTAAAAGCCCATCTCTGCTTTCTGAGTACTTGCCTGGTGGCAGAAGAGTAGATAAGATTAATAGGGCTATGACAAAGGAAGAAGGTGCCACACTGGTAGTAATTTCTGAAAATCTTAAATTTCAGTCGATATCATACCTGGGAGGTTAAAGAAATTAGATTGCTTTTGGCTTCCATAAGATAGTAATGCCCAACATATTCTGGACTCCTTTAGAATAAGAAACCTGCATGGAGAGTAGAGAATGAGCAACCATCTTAATAATTGAAGGGCTGCACTGGGAATGAGGTCTTCAAGGCCAAGGGCTGGTAACAGTTGATGTGAAATAAGTGCAGAATATCGCTGATGTATCTGTACTCACAGCATAATCTGAGGCAGAAATCTGGGCCTGCCTTTAAGAAAGCATCATAAATTTCAGTACCACACTTAATTAAAATTTACTGTATAAAAATCGAGGCCAGTTTATATCTGGCATATCTTTTGAAAATTTCAAGATATGATTTAGTAAATCAGATTTTTTTTTCTCTTTTCCATTCTTGGGATTGAATCAGGGCCTTTGCACTGAGCCATATCCCCAGACCATTTTAGTTTTTCTTTTAAGACAGGATCTCACTAAGGTGCTCAGGCTGGGATAGAATTTATAATTCTGCCTCAGCCTCCCAGAGAGCTGAGATTACAGGGTTGCACTACCATGCCCAGCTTTATTCAGTTTTAAATGATAGAAATCTCCTCAGAACCTATTCTCTTTCACAAGAAAGTTAAACTAACCTGTGGTTTCAGGGTCCATTCCTAGTGGCTTGCTCGATGTTTCCATTTGAGAACTTTAAAATACCAGATGTAGTTTTCTTTATATAGGTGATTTCTCAAAAACAAACTTCATTTTTGTGGTGCAGCAATACAATTAGAAATGTTACTTGTCCGTCAGTTTGGAAGTGTAGTTATTGATGTCTGTACATTTCACATTTGTGTTGAATTTGAGTTACCAGGCCACCTACTGATAAAACATCCTTTGTCCACAGAGAAGTGTGGAGATTTTCTTGTAGTTTTGGTTCTCACAGGATCCATGAGGAGTAGGAGATCATAGCCTTCCCCCATAAATGCTGCCAGTATTTTGTAGTGCTCATTTGTGCAGTGCACCAGGGGCTGTTAATAAATTTTCCTTTCCTTCCCTTCTTCCGAGTAGAGAATGCTTAGTAATGTGTTGCTTTCCAGGGTGTGAAGATTTTTGACATCACCTCGAAGCAAAGAATCACCAATGTGCCCCGGGATGATGTGAGTCTCCGCCCAGATATGTATCCCTGCAGCCTCTGCTGGAAGGATGGTGTGACGCTGATCATTGGCTGGGGGACTTCCATCACGGTGGGTTTGCTTGTCTTCATAATAACTGTGTGTTGTTAGAGGTCCCCCGACAGTGGCCTGAAGGAATAGGAGTTTTCAGATACCTTCTGTGACCACCGATGTTTTCACCTGTTACACTGATGAGATAATTGTTTAATTATTTTCCATGGATAAGTTGTAAGGTACTGCATGTTCTTTCTTTTCTGTACCATGCAGTGCTCCCTGGAGTTTTCCACACTCAGAATGGTGCTGCCTTTTTTGATCTTTAAAATTTCCTACAGTCCAGTTGCAAGGCCATGGCTATTTATGAAACATGTGGGTAGTTTTGCTGGTTAGCCAGGTTTTCTTTTTATTATTCCATCTCCCTTAGCTTTGACCCTTAGCTTCTTCATTTGAGTTATTGATGGTGGAGAGAGAAAGTTAAAACTAAATCATCCCGTTTGCTTGGTAATTTTCACGGAGTAGAGGCCCAGATGTATTATCAGTAATAAGATCTGGGAATACTTTCTGGCATATAATTATCTGACCCTGTGTGTCTGGGTAAATGAAATTTAGCTGTTCTATAAAAGGGGCCAGAGCTCAATCATATTTGTCTCCCACACACCAGTGCTTCTGTCACAGTAGATACTTCACAGCCCAAATTTGTTTGCTTGCCTTTAGAAATACATTATTTAATATAAACAAATTAAAAATGGTGTGAGAAGGCATCCCAGCAATCATCTAACAGAAGACTCGGGCTTTGGAGGCAGGCAGGCCTGGGGCCTGTTGTGACTTCACTTCCTCCTGTGTCGCTCTCCCTCAGCCCTACTGTCCTCATCTGGGAAGTGGTAGTCCAGTGACCGCTTATATCGTAACTTTGGGCGAGCAGAGAATGAAGGAAAAGCTGTAAAGTGGTTGGCATAGAGTCTGATGGATTATAATTGCTTAGTGAATGTTGGCTCTCATTTACACTGAGAATCCTAGAAAAGTCATGAAAGGGATATTCCTTTTCAAAATTCACTCTTTGTCTGGACAGGGAAAGCATAGAATTTACTGATGCTGTGATTGTTATTACCAAAACTATCACTGTTACTCTTGAGGTAAGGGTGGGCGTTCAGGCCCTCAGGCTGGAATGATGAGGATTTTCTTTTCTTTCTTTTTAGATTGAATATGAAATGATTGTTTTCATGCGTTCTGTCAACATATTTGATTCATGTTTAGAGTAATAAGGAAAATGTGTCCAGTGGCCTTATATAAAGAAAATGATCTCCCATCTCCCTATTCTGTGTGTGTAGTTCTTGATTCAATAAGCTTATATTCTTTTTTAAATACGTTTTTGTTACAGTCTATAAATTTTACAAAATACTGGGTTTTGATGTGGAATTTTCATACATGTATATACTATAATATGTATATATATATTTGGGGGGGGGTACCGGGGATCGAACTCAGGTCCTTGCACTTGCACAGCAGGCAGCGAAACCCCTGAGCTAAATCCCCGGCCCTTACTATAATATCTTTTGATTGCATCCGTCCCCCTTACCCTGCCTAGCGCTTCCTTCCCCTTACTCCCTTCATCTTTTTTAATAGTATTTCTTCTACTTCCATGTCATCTTTTCCACATTTAAATAAATTTATGTTCTTGATATCTTAAACATTCTTTGAATATTTGTTTCCCTCTGTGGGTTTTTCTCTATTTTAGAATTTTCCATAGCGTAGCCACACTTAGGGTCAGTTATAAATGATCACCATCTAGAAGAAAAAGGGGAAAAAACCTAATACTGATGAAAGTTGTATAAGATCAGCATTTGACTTCAGGGTCATTCTTACCTGGATGGCCGAATTTACATAAATTTTTCCTGTTTGTTATTACAAAATTGAATATTTTCCTTCAGAAATGACAGCATGGGAGGTAGAGAATGTCCATAGCATTATTATCCACGAACATTATTAAAGTGCATATGTGGTGTGTCTGTGTATGTGTGAGAGGCTGGAGGGAGACAGAAAGAGATTGAGAAATAACCCTAGTGTAAGCTGCAGATTGAGTTATGTATACATTGTTACCCATACTGCAAATGTGCAGTTGAAAATAAAAGTCGGCACACTTTTTCTGCAAATGGCTGGTAGTCAGGTGTTAGATTCGCAGGCCCCATAGTCCTTGTCAACACTGCTGTTTCCCCTTCCCACCTCTCTTTGTTCCTTCAAAAAAAATGTGAAAGATACCATATTCAAAACAGGCTGCTGTGGCTGGGGCATGGCTGTTGATCGCCAGTTCTTCAGTACATTGATCATAATACGCTTGAGGTAACAAGAGCACGTGCCCCTCTGGAAAGTCTCTTTAACAACAGTGAAATGAGGAACTAATGTGTAATCAGAAACATCAGATCGAATGTGAACACTGGTCACCTTGGCCATGGGGTTTTTGGTTAAATCTTCCCCGCAGTCCTATGTGGATGGTGAAGAAATAGACTAACAGATCACTGGACAACAGGGTTACGTTCTGAGACGTTCCCTGTGGGCGATTTCATCATTGTGAATGCAGTAAAGAGTACTTAGACAAACTGGGATGCTCAGAGGATCCTGAGCAATAAAACCTGGGGGCCCACTGTAGTATGTGTATTCTCTGATTGACTGCAGGGGTCCTTCCTGCAGCACGTGACTGCAGTCCTTAAATAGAGTTTCAAAGACCAAGTTTCATTAGACGGTGTTTAAACAATCCTAGCTTTCTTTGCCCTTGAATGAGACTGTCTGCCTGTCTGTCTGTCTCTGTCTCTCTGACTCTGTGTCTGTCTCTCTCTGTGTCTCTCTTTCTCCCTCCCCTCCCCTCCCCCTCTCCTCCCTGCCTGTCTCCCTCTTTCTCTCTAATGTGGTACTGGGGATTGAACCCAGGGCCTTTGCACACATCCTCAGCCCATTTTTAATTTTCATTTAGAGGCAAGGTCTCGCTGAATTGCCCAGGCTGGGCTCAAACGTGCAATCCTCTCACCTCAGCCTCCCGAAGTGCTGGGTAACAGGCATGCACCACCATGCCAGTTTTTGAATATGTCTTTATTGAAAAATGATGTTGGAGAATGAGTATAAGTCATGGTTGCTATATATCATTCAAATTAATTTCTATCATTAAAGTCACATAGTAGATTGTATACACTCCATCTTCAGGGCTTCATGGTTAATTTAACAAAAGTATCACATATCAAATAATGTGTTATGAAGAATTTTCCACCAGCTGAATAGAATAACCTGTGGTTTTATTTTCCAGATATGCTCAGTGAAGGAGCGGCATGCCAGTGAAATGCGAGACTTGCCGAGTCGCTATGTTGAGATAGGTAGGGCTCCTTCACCTGCCTTCTCTGAGTGCAAAGCTGCAAAAGAACCTGCTTTTCTTAAATGGAAATCTAAGGCCATGTTCTTCCTCGGGGCTCATCTCTTAGTGTCTACATTAAATAGACCCAGGAGCTTTTATGTTTTGAAACTGTGCTTGGGAACCCCTCTTTTTAATTCCTTAAGTTAATTGGTACATTTTAGGTATACAATATGATGACATCCATCATGAGGAATTTGTACCTTTACATGTTATATCTTGGTTCTTATTTTTCCCCCTTCCCCTGCCCTTTCAACCCCTCCACCCCTCACTGTTTACAAAGACTTTGTTTCCATTATTTCCTTTTCTCATATTTATTCCTTTCCCTTTTTTCTTCCCCCTACCCTTCCCATTTCCTCTTCCCCGTTGGACCTTTTCTTCCTATTTCACATTTTCTGTTATACATTTCGATCCTTATTTACACTTTCACTTTCTCAAACCAGAGAAACTATTTGGTATGTACACATGTGTGTCCTGTTTATTTCACTAAAGAATATGGCCTCAGTGTACATCCACTTAGCTATAAATGTCTTTGGTTTCTCATTTTTTATGGCTGAGGAGTGCTCCATTTTATTTTTAAAAAACCCACATCTTTATCCAGTCTCCACTTGATAGGCAATTGGGCTGTTTCCAAGCTTTAGCTATTAAAAATTGTCCCTCTATAAACATGGGTGTGCATATATCGCTGTGGTATGATTCTTTTAATTCTTTTGGGAAGATACCCAGAGAGATAGCTAGGTCAAATGGGACCTCCATTCCTAGTTTTTTGAGGTATCACCATATTGATTTCCACAGTGGTAGCACCAGTCTGCACTCCCACCAGCAGTGGAGCAGGGTTCCTTTCTCCCCACAGCCCCGCCAGCATTTGTTATTGGTTGATTTCTTGATAGCAGCCATTCTTTCTGGGGAGAGGTGGAATCTCAGCATTGCTTTCATTTGTACCTCTCAAATGACCTTGTACATTTTTTCATATGTTTATTTGCTGTTTCTACTTCTTTTCATTTCAGATGCCAGTTTTTGGATTGGGTCTTTAAATTTGGGAGGTCTGAATTTTTTAAGTTTTTTTATGTATTCTGGATAGTAGACTTTTGTCTGAGGAACAGCTGGTAAAATTTTTTCCACATTGTGGGTTGTCTCTTCACTCAGCACTACAAAAAATTTTAAACAATATCCTTGGGAACCCTTTTTTAAGAACTGTATTTCTGAATTTCACATGCCAGTCTTGTAGTTGGATTTGAAGTCGGATAGCCTGGGCCTGGGTTCTGGTGTTACCATTTCCCGCCTGGGCTTTGGACACATTGCCGCCCCTGCTGCAGTAACCTCATCAGTATTGTATGGGAAAGAAGCCCTGTTTCCCAGGCGAGGTGTGAGAGGTGTGAGTTACACATGTACCACCCCACTCAGTGCTCACACCGGTCCTGCCACCTTGTACCTTCTGAGTCCTCGTTTGCGCCATGGCTGGTCTGCCCAGTGATCTGGAGCCTGGCAGTGCTTCAGAACTGATCTGTCTCCTCCCACGTTGCACACACACACACACCCGCAATGGAAATGCAGATCAGATCATGTGCTCCTCCCCGTGCCTTCCCAGTCTTATTAGTGAGGAAGGGATGTGGTTCTTGGTGTGGAGCACAGAGGTGAGCACGCAGCCTTCTGTGCCCTTCTGGCTGTGGCTCCTACCAAGCTTCTCCTTGGTCTGCACCTACCCAGGCTCCTCCTTCCCCTCTGTTAGGGTGTTGTTTTGTTTTTTTTCTTTTGGCTTCTTTTTGCTTCCTTGATGCTTATTCAGACTTAGCTCAAGTGCTTTCCTGGGAACCCCCACTGGTCCCAAACTAGGCCACATCCCATGTGGGCTTCTTTAACACTGCCCCACCATTGGAAATGCAGTGGCAACCATCGCGTGATTCCTGGCTGCCTTCCTGTGACTTTGCCAGACTGTCACATGGATGCACACACACACTGCTGCTGTTGCTGCTCTGTTTGTGTCTCATGGATCTGGCCCAATGCTTGGCACACAGTAGGTGCTAAACAATAATCGTGTTGCATGCACTAATGACTGTGAAACAGCTGCTCAGGAGAAATGTACCAAGGACAATATATCATTACTTTTCTAACTGAGTTTGCAAAAATTATTCTGAAGGGGAAAAAGTTTCACCATATTACAGGTCAACTATAAAGTTCATTTGCCCATTCAGATGGTGAACAGGAAATAAATATTTGATGGACTATTACAGCAAGGAAAAGCTGACATAAAATCATTTGGTCTGCATTACCCATATGACTAATGTGGTTATAGTATTTAAATCTGGGCTATTTTGTACTTAAACTCAAAAGTTTGACTTAATTTTCTTTTCTACTTTATGGCAGGATGAATATGCAATTCTAGATTAAGGACAAAGATGGCCTATGTACAATGTACTGAGGAAAACTGAGGAATAAGATAGTCGAGCAGGCTGATAATTAGAAAAGTAATATTGTTTCACTATCCTCTTTCTTCCTGCCCTCTCTCTGTCCCAGGAAACAAAAATCACAGAACATCTCAGTGCATCATGTCCTGAAAAATAACATTTGAATTTTTAAAATGTAAACATGTAAAAATAATTGGCAGAGAATATAAGAATATGGCAGTTGTCATCTTTTTGGTTAGTATTTGTCGCTCACATACTCTGCATGGGGCCTCATGCTATATGTGTTACCCACATGAACTCACTTCACTCTGCAGCAGTTGTGGGAGGTACAGCTTTTCAGTCTAAAAATGAGGAAATTAAGGATCAGAGAAGTAAATAACTTGTCCAGGATCCTGCTACCATGGTGTTAAAATGGGCACAAGGCTAACTCTACAGAACCACCAGAAAGGTGCCAAGGAGCCCAGGCAGTTTGTTGAGTTAATACCTGATTATGAGGAAGTGGTCTAACCTTTCTGAGCCATATTTTCCCCACATATTAAGTGGAGGCGAGGCTGCTCCCTTTCAGGATGATGTGAGAGTCAGACCTGACAAGGTGACAGGACTGAGGTGAGACTTGGCGCTAGTAGTTGCTCACTAAATCATGGCAGTGATGATCACCTGCACACTCCCATCCCCACTCTGTGACTGCTACTAGTTGTCCCCACGAGCCCAGAGCCATGGGGCCATATTATTGGAGTGTAGCTCACTTGTACTATAATTTGTGTGAGATACATCATATGTAGGTGCTCACAGGATCGGATCACAGTACTGATGTTTTACTACTGTGGTTAGTGGTTAAGTACCATTTTCTCCCCCTCGTGAGAGCGAAAATAAATAAACCATTTCCACAGCAGGAGGCAAAGTGGTTTAGATGAGTTCTTGAGTAGGATAAAGGAAAAGGGAAATCTAAGGAGGTCTGGATTACAATTCGCTTTAGCCCTGAACAGTGCAAGCCACTGATTTTCAGTAAATGAGGTAAAAATGGCCCTGAGATTAAAGAAAGATCTGGGTGTGCACATTCCCTAGAAGCCAGATGTTTATCTCTTCCTTGTAAGCCAGAATCACAAAAACAGCATCAGTTATTCCCACTAATAGGATATTGGTACTATAAATGAAAAATAGTAATGGTACTAAAGAGTAAGTGCCCACAGATTCTCTGTAAGCCCACAGAGACTCTGCACATAGAATTTGCAGGTATCCTTTTTTCTTCCAGAATACACTGTTAAAAGAAGACCACAGTCCATGCCTGTTACACGCATATTAACCTCGCTTGGATCTCTTGTGTGCTCATAAGACTTTCTAATCTCTGGGCCTTTTTGCCAGTCTGTCTTGACCTCTGTGGAATGGTGGTTGGAGAGCTGTTATATGCCTGGGAAATGAAGCCAGTGTTTGTGTCATTTTCTGGGTGTCTTCTACCAGGGGCTAGTGGCTTACATGCAAGAAATTAATGGTTGACTTCTTACCTTGATCTCATGTGGAAATTTGTTTAAAAAATAATTAAGGTAAGCAACTACATGAGAATCTATATAGTGACAGAGAAACCAGGAAGAAAGGGAGGAGGAAGGATCATTAAAAAAAACTAGCACATACTAATTATACTAATAGCACATACTAATTATACTGATGAATGGGTTTCCTTGTGACATTTTCATGCACATATATAACATACTGTATCAGTTAGTGTTCTCCAGAGGAAGTTTGTTTGTTGTTTATGTAAGAGGATCTATTAGGTAGGCTCACAAGATCGCAGGAGAGTCCACAGTGGCCACCTGCATGCTGGAGAGCTGGAGGATCCAGTTCTGCTCAGTCTAAGAAGCTGGAAGATGCAGTACGGGAGACCAAGGATGCAGTACCAGTCCTAGGGTGAAGGCTTGGAAGCTCCCTAAAGAGTCCCTGGAGTGAGTCCGTGTCCAAAGGCTGAAGAAACCGGAGTCTGATGCCACGGTTGATAGCATTAGCAAAAAATATACCTGCTCAAGTAGAATGGAGCTTTTCAAATGCAGGCCAACTTCCTCTTCCTCCTTTCTTTCCATCTAGGCTGCAAAGCTAATGATGGCACTACCACAGTCAGGGACAGTCTTCCTCCCTCAGTGTGCTGGCCTACATGCCTGCCATAGCTGGAAATACCCACAGTCAGCCGACCAGTGTGCTTTACTAACCTGCTAGGCATCTCTTGTTCCAGTCAAGTGGGCAACCAGGATTACCAGTCACACACATTTTAACCATGTCAGTCCTCCATTACCCTCCCTTCCTTTCTCCTCCCCTCCTCTTGGCCCCCTTCCTCTTCTCTCATGGTTTCCCTTGTTTTCATGTTGCCTTTTTTCTTTTGTTTCCAGGTTAATTAAGCCGCCTCGGTATTTTTAATTAGTCATGCACTGTGATCTTAGAATTTAGCCAAGTCATTGTGTTTTCAGATTGCAGCTCAATGACATAGAAATTGGGGATGTTTGTATGATGCAAGAGAGCTGTGAGATGATTTTCCTTAGATGTAAGCATCTCTCTCCATCCGTTATCATCGTGGCTTTGATGTGCAGGTTACAACAGTGGGCTAGTTCTCTGTACGGGAGTAACATGGTTTCCGCTCTTAGTAGAGATTATAACAGCTGCTGCTGCACTCACGGTGTCTTTATGAGATCTAGCTGTGTGAAATTTTCTCTTCTCTTCTAGTTCAGTTTGACTCTGTAAATATTAATTTTTCTGTTCTGCATTGAATTTTCTCCAACACTGTATTATAAAGATTTTTTTCAATACAGAAAAGTAATTTATAGTGAATACCGTAACACCTCTTAGGTTCTTCAATGAAGATTTTCCTGCATTTGCTGTTTTACATAATCACCTCTCCATCCTTCCTCTTTGGAGGGATGCAGAATCTCTGCCACAGTGCTGGAGCCTCGCATGTTGCTGGAGTGGGATTAATAGACTTTCCCTGTAATAAGCTCTGAAGAATGTGAAGCACCTGAAGTGTCAGATGTATTTTGTTCCATTTGTAAGAGCCACCACCAAGCGTGGTGCTAACTATATTACAAACAGAATGACATTAATCTTCACAGTATTCTGTAGGTGAGGGGCTGTTATCCTCATTGTATGGAAAAAGAGGCTGATGGTCAGAGGGGCCAGGTCACCTGTTCAAGGTTATTACACTCATGAGCAAAAAGGCAGCATGTGAACTCAAGTCTGACCAAAGCTGCTGCTCATAACCATGGGGCCAAACAATTCTTCCCAGCATTTCTGCTGTCTAGTCTTGGCCCTAGGTCATACTCACTGTTACTGGGTTTTGAGGTTCATGAATCTCCTTCTAGAGGTGGTTTCTAAGTTTTTTCTGACATGAACAAAGGATTGATCAAGACAAGTGCAGAAGATAATGAGGTTTTACATCTATTTAAAGTAGGAAAAGAAACATGCTCTGCAGAGCAAGTTCAGGCCAACTAACTGTAGTAAAAGTAGCATACCCTACAGGGTGAAAGCAGACCACTGTGAAAGTGGTCGAGTGGCTGAGAGCTCAGTGGAAACCATCTTTTATGTTTCCACTCCTCAGGGAGTGGTTTAGGCCATCCTATCAAAAACTTGCTCAGGGGCTGGGGATTTAGCTCAATGGTTCCACTGCAGCCTGCCTCGAAAGTGCAAGGTCACAAATTCAATCCCCAGGACCCCCAGAAAAAAAAAAAAAAAAAAAACTTGCTCAAGTTCTCTCAAGAAGAATAGAAAACAAGTCAGCATTCTGATTGGCTCCATATCCAGGGCTTTGGAACTGTTCTGCAAATCTCCTGGAACTCTGATTAGCAGGTCATGCCCACGCCCTGGCCAGTTTGCCACACCCTGGTCTCCTGCCTCAGTACCAGCAGAGCTGGGGAGAAGGAGAGGCTGTTCTAGGTATGCAGATACACATCTTCAGGTAGAAATTCTCTAGAACTTACAGAGTCTCATATCTGACAGTAGAACAGCTGCTCACCTCTTCTCTAAACAACCAGAGGAGATAGAGGTGCAGTAATTTGTGTTTTTTGGTTCAGAGAAGCACCACATTTGAAGGAGCAGAAATTGTACTTTTACCTGTTTTATTCTGATATTGACAGCCCTTCATTGTTTCTGTTCCAGTTGTTAGAGAATCTCTAGAACCTGCTTGCCCTAGGTGGCTTCCGAAAGTATTTCTAAGGAAAGGGAGTTGAGCCCAGATTATTGCAATTCTTTTTAGTCCCTTTAAAAAACAGAAAACCCCTTGTTTGCTGGGTTTTTTTAGTGTTTGACTTAAGTTTAGGTGATGCATTGAAGTAGTTTACGTTTACAACATAAAGTACAACTGTCTGGTTTGGACATAAGTTTGTGTTTGAGAGCGTTTGAGATAGGGCCTTGGTTTGTAGTTCAGGCTGGCCTCAAACTCATGGCAATCCTCCTGCCTCAGCTTCCTCCCGAGTGCTGAGATTACAGGTGTGCACCACCACGCCCAGCTTCTCTTCTTGTTTTATATAGGCCTGTGAAATATTCCTCCTCAGCTCTGCTTCATGAGTGCTGATGTTTAGTAGATGAGTTAATTGGATCAGCTTAGTGTTGTCATTTAATTGACTTATTTAGCCCATCAGCCATTCTCCTCAATTCACTTCCATGAATTCAGAACTTCTCTGCAACTTGGGAGTGTGAAACATTATGAAGTCACATTTACTTTAATATGTCTGCTTCATAGCACAGCCCTGAAGCTGTCAAAACGTTGTGATTTCCAAATGTATTTTCATTGATCAGTGGCCACATTTATACAGTGCCTGGATTCATTGAAGAGTCTATGGGCCTTACTTCCAGTCAGTTACACAGAACTACTGTCTAGTGACTGAGGTAAGAACATCTAGGGGACCAGGCTGTATCATAAGGGGCCTGTAAATAAGCACAAGACAATAGAAGGTCCTTGTTCTTATTATAAATTGCTTGACATGCTTTTTCATTTCTTTAAGAATCATAGAAACTAAGTAAATGTAATAGCACACACCTGTAATCCCAGCACTCTTGAGAGACAGTGGCAGAAAGATCACAAGTTTGAGCCATTCTGGGTATCTGTCTTAGTTACTTTTTTTGTTGCTGAGACAAAATACTGGGCACCCAAAATAAAGGAGGAGAAGTTTATTTCAGCTCACAGTTTGTAGAGGTTTCACGCCATAGCTGGCTCCAAGGCAGGGTGACATGGCAGAAGGGCATCACAGAGGAGAAATAGTCCATGGCAAAGCAGGCAGGAGACAGCAAAGCAGCAAGCAGCAGCAGGCCTGCCTTCTTTCTGTCCTTTTATATTTCATCCTGGCTACAAGCCTATTGATTGGTGCCACTCACATCCAGGGTGGAGCTTCCATTATCCACACCCTCAATCCTAATATCACAGCCTTAATCCACATTCATTCACCCTAATCCAGCCACCTTTGAAACTCTCCACCTATGACCACGTGAGACTGTGGCAGGACATCGAGATATAAGCAATAACAGAAACTTAGTGAAACTCTGTCTCAAAATAAAAAGGGCTGGGAATGCAGCTCAGTGCAAAGGCCCTGGCTGGGCTCAGTCCCCAGTACCACAAAACAAAGTGGCAGCAGTACCTAAGAAGCTTACATAGGCTGCCGCATTACTAAACGTCAACAAAGAGACCAAATCCTCCTGTGTCACATTTAGCTAATGGGCATTTGGGGATGAAAGAGGAGGAAAAGGCAGGAAAAGCAGTGCAAGTTCTGTGTCCTGTAGTGTTTTTTGCACATCAAGAGAGGGCCAGGGGCCCCTGGCTGTGCACGCAGAATCTCCCAAGGGTTGTCCAGCCTTTTCTGTTCTTGGTAACCGAGTGCACAGCCAGTCTGAGCAACTTGTATTTTCCAGTGGGAGTTGAGTGGCATCTGGGAAAAATAAGACCTCAAGTCCTTTCTGCTGTCTTCTACATAGGAGCCTTTAGTCAAGTTACTTAGTCTCTTCGAGCTTTGGGGCATCTGTACATTAACAATGGTGATGTTACGGTGAGAAGAAACATGCATGTAAAATGTTTTGGTGTACCGCCCCCCTTTTGACACTACTGGGGATTGAGTTGCTCAGCTTGTGCATGAATTTGTAATCTTCCTGCTTCAGCCTCCCCAAGTGCTGGGATTAGTGTGTTCATTAAATGGGAGCTTTTATTAATATTGCCATTATGTTTAGTTATCCAATAAGAAAGAAAAATAATGTAGTGGTTTCTTTTAAAATCAGAAGACTCATTTATTAAATTAATTGGAGTAAAACTTGGGGAAAGATATAAATAAGAGTTTACTGAATTATTCTGAAGAGATTAATACATTTCATAACTGCTTTTCTCAGTAAGATACCTCTATTTATAGAATCTAAATATGATGAGTACAAGTAATAGTTAAGCCTCTTGACTTAAATATCATCTCCTGTAAGTGTGGTTATACAGATCGGAAGATCACCTAGTTGGTATTTGGAGGACGATCTTTTTATTTGAATAGAATATTGATTTTTATTATTTGCAACCTAATATTTGTTATGTTTTTAAAAAATATAAAGGGATCGTTTCCTCTTGCATTATGCGCACTGTTTTTATAGTCAACGATTGTTGTCACTGTTTGTGTCATAATACACACCTTCTGAACCTAAATTTTCTTGCTTTCTGCTGTTTCTTGTTTTATATCTGTTCCCATTTTTGCATATGTTACCTGGTGCCTTGGTGACAGCTTTGTACAGACACCGACTCTAAGTCAGGGCCGGATTCTCAGTCTTGACGCTTCCACAGGAGCGTATTAGGCACCGTGAGTTCTCAGCTACTCTTCATTGAATTAAGTTGTGAGAACCCTAAGAGATCTGAGCCTAAGACACAAAGTTCTGTCTTGTTAATTCTTATTTCAGTCACATGGCTCTCATTCTGAGACTGCTAATCGGTGGCCCCATTGCTCTGGGTAATGTAAAGTTGGCGGGAAACACTGACACATTCACATTTTGTAGTTGAAGGAACCTGGGAAGCTAGTGGCAGTGGCAGCATGATTTGCCAGTCTACCCGAGTCCTTGAGTAAAAATGGAACAAGTGGGTTACAAATCACCCACAGATGATGTTAAAAATCTGAACGCTGACGAGGTGGCCCTGAAACTGCCGAGATGCAGACAGTGGGAGCAGAATGCTGCCTGGCTGAGCCTGCTGTGGCCGCATGTCTGTGTGAGAAAGCAGAGGGGAGCGGAGGCCCCACAGATCAGCGGTGAGACCAGGAGAACTCAGTGTAGCCAGCTGTGTCATGGTCTAGCTGTGCCTCGGAGAACGGGGTGTGGGACTAGCAGCCCAGTTGTGCCTCTGAGCCTTACAGTGAGCAGCCTGAGCCTCCTACTGCCTAGGGCAGTGCCGAAAAGAGAGCACCAGGAGGGCAGGATGAGGCCACAGCAGCCCAGGGAGAGGGAGGACCTGGGTGGAGGTGGCGGGGAGTAGAGCCAGGGAAGCTCAGAAAGCAGGCGGCCAGGTTCTTCCACCAAGTGAGAAGGGAGACACTGTAGGAGGCTGGAAGAGAGTACAGGGCCGGGAGAGCACCAAGATCAGTCCACGCCGAGGGTTAAGGAAGGCGAGGAAGGAAATGATTGACATCCCTGCCAAAGAGTGCACCCCCGAACCATGTGGGAATAGAGCAGTGCAGCAATAAGTAAGAAAAACAGAACAATGCTTCCTGAAATATCAACAGCAGCAAAACAGAACTTCAAGCTATGAATTGAAAGAAGACACTGTGTATCTAAAGCTAGCATCATGGTTCATGACATCTAGATACATTCCAGGGCTGTGCTGGCAAACCTTTTAGAGCTTTCAGTGATAACAGCCGGCTGTAGCATACGTGCCGTAGGTGGAGTCACCACCACTGTTTTAGGGGGTAAGGGAGTAGCTCCATGGTGGAGTGCTTGCCAACATGTGTGAGGGCCTGGGCTCCTTCCCTGACACCACACACACACACACAACGAAAGAAATATTCTCATAAAATTACTCGACTTGAAAGACAAAGAAGAGAAAACCCTGGGGCCTGTGGACCTGCACTAATAGGGTGGTCATTGGCCGCAGGAGGTCATTAAATCTTTGTACTGTGGTATGTTTGTTTGTTTTCATGGTGGCAGGATGAGATGTGGCATTTACTAGGTTCTAAAAACTTAGTATGAAAATAGTATAGAATCCCATTAAATAACTTAATTATTACATGTTGCACTGATAAAGTTTGCGTATGTTACATTAAACAAAATACAACAGATGATCAAAATATATGGTGAATGTTTAAAGTTTTAAAAATAATTATAGTGAAGATATAATGCCACTAATCCTTCTCAGAATACTCCCCCTTGCTTGGAACATACCTTATCCCTCATCCTTGCCACTTTCTGAAGCAGTCCTGGAGGTCTTTTTTTGTTCTTCATGAAGAGTGACCAAAAATTTGGTGACTGCTGCTACAGGTGCCACTCAGTGGATGGGCAGTCTCATAGAAACATGATAATGTATCCTCATCCACCTTATTCAGTGGATCTGGCACCCTGCAACTTCTAGCTGTTCCTCAAAGTCAGAATGACCACTAAAGAGAACCATTTTGAGTCAATTCAGGGCACAGAGACAGCTAGGACAGTGCAACTAAAGACACTGACAAAAGAATACTTCAGAACTACATCAGAAAGTGACAAGAACGATGGGATCAGTGTATTTGAAGCAAGGGGGAGGATTTTGAGGGGATCAATAGCAATGTTGCTTTTACTGTTATTTTAAAATATTTAAACATTCACTATGCTTTTTGATCACACCTTGTACATTATTAAAATGTCCCCACTTTGAAAGCTTTTACTCCTTATTGTGGTAATAGAAAATTAAATTAAAATTTTATACTCAGTTTGTACTTTTGGCTTACACTATATTTCTGCCAGGCAGCATTGATCAAAAACTCCAGCCTCCCTTCTGGATCAGGACTGCAGAGAATTATATTAGTCTCATCCTCCTTCTGAATCCAGAAGAGCTGGCTGAATAGAATTTTCATGTCAACAGCCCTTTTGAAACTTTTTCTCTTAACCCACCAGGTCTCTCTCTATATCTCCTTTCCTTTCAGTGACTTCTTTTAGCCATGGCAAGGCACGCGTTATGTTCTGGAATAAACCAGGGTGCAGCGGCCCGTTTCCTCCCATCAGGAAGAGGAAGACCGTTGTAGCCATGACGTCCACCTCCCTGAGTTCTTTCATGGGACGCTGTGTCTGTGGCTGCAGCAGTCTGGGCGGGGCCTAGAACTGTCCCAGATCACCTTGTTCTGAAGCATAGCTTCTGACTTCTGTGGCTCCTTCTGGAAACTGCATTTTTCTCGCTTCCATCATCCAGCTTTTCGTTTCTGTTTCTGTTCTGTAAACACAGTAGGATTTGTTTTTATTTACTCTGTGATTTATCTTTTCTGGATAATCCATTCAAAGAGGAGGAAAGGAAAGAAGGGAAAGGAAAAAAATATGAGAAAAGAAGGAAAAAAACGAAACAAAGCTTTTGTAAAAGAGGGGGTGGAGGGTGGAAAGGAGGGAGGGGGAATGGGAATGGGAAGAAACAAGAACTAAGATGAATCATGTACAGGTACAAATTCCCAGTGATGAATGTGATCATAATGTATATCTAAAATGTACCAGTAGAGTTAGTTTAAATAAAAAGGTGAGCTATTAGACTTGTAAGCCATCTATATTCAAATGGATTTCCTTTAAGGAAAAAAACAGATTTTTATTAAAGCTATTAAAATTGTTATTCTATGCAATAGAATAAAATTTTAGGGAAAATAAATAAACTTTCACTGGCCCACTGGAATTTTGAAATAGAGAGCCAGTGATTACCTGAGGATGTTTAACAAAGTCAGCTCATAAACTTTTATCTATTTTCTCCATGTTCTTTAGAAGAATAAATATGATCATTCAGTATTTTTTTTCTCTCAGCTTCTATTCTGATACCTTTGTCTCCAGCCAGCCCTTGGATTGATTCAGCATTAATATGAAAGCTAAATTGTATCATCTTAGACCTAAATGCACTCAGCGTTTTATTGTGTTAGTAAAGAGCAATGGAAAAAACAAAATCCCACCATTCTCCCTAATGACGTAGTTTAGGGAAGAATAGCTGCAGACATTTCATAAACAAGCAACTCAAAAATAAGGGTTTTTTTCTTTAACGTGATTTTTTACTAGTGGTTATTAATGGAGATGAATTGCTACATGGTGGAGTACTCAGGGCTAAGATAAACAGCCACTTAGAACTCTGAATTTGTGAATCATACTGGATTAATATAACTGCAGTTTTTTTCTCTTAAATGATGTGTGTTGATATTAGGAAATTATCTTAACCAAAAGAATGTTTTAGTTTTATCTGGATGTGGATAACTTGTTTCTGTGCCTCTGGAAATCTTGAAAATTTCATACTGTCCAAAAAATCTTTTGCTTTAAAAATAACATTATTAGTGTTTGTAATTTGCTACTACTATGTGTAGTCCATCAAAATCATTACTAATTCTCAAGTGGCAAAGTTTGATAAGTTTAGTACTTAACAGATAAGTACTAAACAATATCTGGAATTGAGAACTCCGCTTCTGCAATCTTGTTTTCTTCAAGAACACATTATTGGAGTTTCTGCTGTACTCTTAGAGAACATGAAGTTTTTTATCTTGTTTGTGTAAGTTGTTGTAGGCTAGGGTGGGAATGTAGAGGAGGGAAGATTTTGGTGGAACTATGTTCTAGCTTCTTTGTTCCGTATCTTACAGCTCATTCATAAAACCCAGCCTTGGTGAGTATTTACCTTTAGGAGGCACTGGCACTTGCCTGTCCGTGAGCCCAGGCAGTCTGATTTGTTTCCCAAATGTAGAGAGTACGTGGTTCACCCACCACGTGTTTTGTGATAGAGTGATGTTTTCCGTAGGTGCCTATGGCAAACAAGCGCAGCAAGGCCTCCTTGGGATCCTCGTGAGAGGGGTTCCCGCAGCATTGCTGATCCTTTGTTCTTCACCCAGGTTGCTGGCAGAGGAACTGTGTTGTAACATTTCAGTGATGGAACTTGATTTGGTAAAATACAACTCATGCCCATTCTTCCAGTCAGAAGTGATGGCAACCAAAACCTCCTGTTATTTGCCTGTGTCTTCTAGAAGGTGATATTCCATCTTCTCCATCACTGGGTCCTGTGGCTTCACGCTGTTCAACAGCCTCTGTGACACTCCAGCTCACCCCTACCTGTCTCCACCTTCACACAGCACCATGAGATCTCTGGACCCTTCTTCATCCTGGCTGCACTGGGCATGCATATCTCTGCCCTGTGGTTGAGACTTTTACATACACTGTGTTAATTGAGGAACTGGGACCAGAACCCACACTTGGACCTCATTTTATAATTTTTCCCAGACCTCATGATCACTTAAGTGATCTAATCAAGGACAAAGTGTAAGAAATACTACCCTTTCTAAAGTTTATGTTGTTAACTATTTAGGAATTTTTTTGTCATCTTAATTTTAGTGTGAACATTTGTGTAAGGAGAACACAAAGATTGGCAAAGACAAGAAACACTGAGTCCAGTGCAAAGCAGAGAGAGAGAGGAGGAAGAAATGTTTGGTAGCCGTCATTCCATCTATGTTATGGATTTTATTTCCACTCTCGTTCCTTTATCTTATAGATGGGAAAAGTTAAACCCACAGAAGTTAAAATGACTTGTTCAGGTTCAATGTAGTAGAAGTTATAACCCAGATTTCCTGACTTGACATTCAGTATTGTTTGCAGCATGATTCACCGAGCTCCCCTACATGGGAAAAGAGTGATTTCATTGTGGATGTTAACTAAACACAGCTAATCCCAGAGCTGTGGAGATGATCTGAATGAAGAAACTCTTAGAAAACGGGATGAGTCCAGATGAGAGCTTGCTCCCAACTGGATCTCTAAGAGCAGCCTATGATTCCTGGAAGAATTCCTCCCCAAACCATTACTGTATTAGCTAACTTCTGCTGTGTTATAAGCCACACCCAAACTCATCACCCCAAAGTAACAGTCATTTCTGTTTTACAGCAACCAATCATTAGAATCAAAGCATAGTAAAATTTATACTTCTTCCACTGAGCTTCTGTCAGATCTTCAGGGTGCAGTGCAATGAAACTCACTTCCTGAATGATGTAAAATTTCTTCTAAATTTTAAATAGACTATTTGTAAAAAGAAAGAGAAGCTTTTTATTTTTCTCTAACCTTTATTTCACTGAAGAAATAATGATATTTGATCATAATGTAATGTGTATGTTCCTTTTTTTAACGTTAAAGTCTTTAATACCAAAATTTAAAATTCATGTTTTAAAATTACAGAGCGCATTCCTTATGACCATTGCACCACTGTATCCCCCAGTTCTGAAAAACAAACTTGGGCATTTGAAAAAAAAATAGTATTGTAATGAATGATAGTTTCCATCGGGTTTTATGGGTTTCAGAGCGCTTGATGTAATTTAACCATGTGATTTTTTAACCGCTTTGGCACAATCTCACTCATGACCCTATTGTTCTTGAGTTCATTTTTGTTGGTGATGGAAATTTTCAAGTCTCAGTTCCCACATATCCTTCCCAGTCCTGATTATAGGGAAGCATCTTCCGTGCTACATGGTAAAAATATGTTTACCTGTGCTCCCTTCGTGTTACCTTCTTAAATTGACACTAACTGTACATATTTTTGCGTACCGTGATGATTCAATACAAAGACCAAATCAAGCTAGTTAGCATCTCCATCTCCTTAAATATAGATCATTTCTTTTTAAAATGGATCAATCTAGCGTCAAGTTGATACATACTGGTTGCATGCTGCTCTTTGCTCCTTTTTAATGGTGGGTCTTACATCTTTTTTTTTTTTTCTTTTTTGCAGTGTCTCAGTTTGAAACTGAATTTTACATCAGTGGACTTGCACCTCTCTGTGACCAGCTTGCTGTACTTTCCTATGTAAAGGAGGTTTCAGAAAAAATGGTAATTATTTTCTCCCGGGGTGCAGAGGAACTTGGGAGTTTGTAGCGTCACACCCAGGCCATGTTACCTGTCGGAGGAGTCTGCTTCCCGACATCTGGACAGAACTTTCTGACCCCTAAAAGAAGACTGCAGAGATGACCCTGGTGACCTAACATGTTTACCGCCCGAAGCTCCTCTCATTTCCTGTCTTTGTTCTTTTGCTGAGCGAAGAATACGGTCATTTTCTTCCCTTTTTTCATCAGTCTCTTGGTGTTTTAGTAGAAAGGAATGAAGGATTCCTCTTGCTGAAAGGCAAAGAAACTGAGCTGACACTGCACATTAGCAGAAATGACAGCAATGAAGTTGATTGGCTGCAACAACAGGGGTCCCTGTGGTCAGAGGGAATTACGGAAAGGGCCATTCATTATTTCCTACGGTCCTGACATATTTGTTTCCTTCCTCGTAGTCTAGTGATTCTGAGGTTATCGCTTTGAAATGAACTGATGCTAACTCTCAGTTATCAATGCAGATGATAGTATATTGAGATGTGTGGCCAATAGAAACAGCACATCATCTGGATTTCATTATAATGGCTTTGGCATGAAGCTTACATGTAGGGTCCAGCAGAGAGGCAGATGTGCTCGGTGGTCCTGTGAAACCCCATCCCCAGCCTGCTGTATTGTTAGAGTCCAGGGTGCTGCCAGGAAGGGAATGGAGTGGGCGGCTTTGAGGCACAAGCAAGAGTTTTATTGTGAATAATTTTCACTTGGTTGTTGTATATAAAAGAAATTGCTATTGATGCTCTGTCCCTTTTAAGTAGGCAAGTGGGTACTCATTGTGCATTTCTCCTTCTCCCCTTCCCCCAGTGGCACAGAATAAAATGGGAGAGAAAAGCCCTGGGAGCCCTTGTTTTGAAGTTGTAGCTGCACTCGAGCACTTTCCTGAGCAAGCACTTGCATTAGGAGCCATCACTATAGTAACTGGAGCTCTGGGTGCCCATGTTGCTAGGCAATGCAGTGCTGTAGACCTAAGTGAACACCCCGACCTCCTAAAATCGATAAGGTTGGCTTCTAGCCCTATTCCAGGACATTGGTTTATTATTATTTTATTTATTTTTTGGAAATAAAGAAAAGCAGTGGCTCCTGAGGGGGTAAATAGAATGCTTTTTGATGAAGAATGTAGAGAGGACTGAGAATGTGATTGAAAGAAATCAGGAAAGAAGCAGTAAAATGAAAAAGGGAAAGCCTAATAAACAATTCACCAAAAAATGAGAATAGAAAGAAAGGAATCCTTTGTTAATAAAAGAGAGTATTGGAAAGAAATAAAAACCAGAGAAAAGCCAGCCTATAGAGCAAATTAGAAAATAAAATTTTTTCAGAGGAAGAAGTGATGGTATTGGAGATGACTGTGCCAGTGTATTTAGAAACTCATTTTATCTGGCACCAAAGTATACCTTAAATCCTTAAACACAGAATAAGCTAATAAAAATTTAAGGCAAAAGGAATAAAGTGACTGGCTTCAGGCCACCCTTTTCTTTTTTTCATATTGAAAAGACATTTAACTCCATTAAGTATAATTTACTTTTTCATCATTCAGTATTAGTGCTGAAATTTTTATTTCTCATGTGCTGCCTTTTATACACGTGCCTTTGTTGGGCAGTGCCAGCCCTCGCTCCGCTGTATTGCCCTCTTTTTATGCACATTGCTCCTTCACTCCATATGCCTGTGCGAGTCCATCATTACCATGTCTATTAGCTATGCACCTTTCCATCTGGTGGATATGCCTTAATTTATTAGGCCACTCCCCAGTGTTTTGCTTTTCTTTCATTCATTAATAAAGCAGGTGTGTTCTGAATTGTGCCAGGCTCTAGGGATCAATGATCATCCAGAGCAGATTCCTGCCTTTGGGAAGTCCATTCCCTCCTACAGCCTGTGTGAGCAGGGAACAAGGGTTATAAAATGAGATGAACAGCGGGCCGGGGATTTAGCTCAGTGGTTTCACCGCCTGCTGTGCAAGTGCAAGAATCCAAGTTCGATCCTCGGTACCAAAAAAAAAAAAAAAAATGGCATGAATGGCATGGCTGATACTTTTCTTACACAGATAGAGATTTTAAATATACTCTAGCGAGGTCTTTTTACTTTTTTTTGTTGTTCAAGAACTTTTTTCTACTTTACCACTCTGGTTTTGACTGTATCATTTTTATTTTATTCAGTTTTTTTAAATATTTAAAATTTTTCAGTTTTGCCTTGACTTTTTTTCTTTTTAAAAATTGAAAACTTTTTCATTTCTCCATAAATCTGTTAAATTATACTATATATTCAGTAGGCTTTTTTCCTAGTAGCTGGTCTTTTATAGTTGCTGTTTTATTTTTGGAATGTTTTCAGTGTGTGAGATGGAGAGCTAATGTAGTTGCTTCTCAGTTTTCCTAACAAAATTGGTCAACAAATCCAGGTTTATTGTTTCACTTAGGAAACTTAGCTGTTAAAATTGTGAAGTTTTTTCCCATTTGGTTCCTCTCATCTGTGTCTTCCCAACACCACTGTCAAAGTGCTTGAGGTATTGTTAATTTGTAACGTGAATTCAGATGTGTTTTATGCTTGTGTACCAAATCCTTACAAATCCTTAACTTTTAAAGTAGAAAACACTTGAATTCAAATCCAAGGTCCGTCATAAGTCCCAGTTTTCCCACATATCTTGCTCTTATCTTTGACTTGTACAACTTTAACCTTAGTTAATTTTTTGATCCTAGTTCCTTTATGTGTAAAATTAGGAATAATAATACTTAAATGAGAGCCTGTGTATAATCACTTGCTAGGTTTGTTGAATCAGCACAGGCCCTCAGCAAATGTTAGCTCATCTTTCCCCCTCTGTCTTCATCTAGAACTTGGCTGTCCAAAACTGTAGTCACCAGCTGTGCGTGGCTGTTAAGTTTAAACCAATTAAAATCAAGTAAAATTAAAGATTGGATTTCTCGGTCACACTGGTAACAGTTCATGTGTTCTGAGGGTGCTGTGTTAGTTGGTGCAAATACAGAGCATTTTCATCATCTCAGCGAGATGGGATTGAGAGCTGACTGCATCTTTTGCTTTTCAGCTTACCAGGATGATGGGGTGGTTGGTGATATTATTTACATTTCCTCACATTCATGTAGAGGAGATGTAGTGACATCATCTGAGTCGCTGTCTTTGGCCACCATTCCCCTGGGATAAAATAGGCTGTGCTGCCCACATGACACTGACCTGTTTATCTCCCCCGCAAAAAAGTCAGAAGATGGGAGTGTGAGGAGCTGTCTGAGACAGGTAGTCAGAAAGGTTTATGTGGGCCAAAATGATGAAACCAAAGCAAGTATGCACAACCTGAATTAATGCGTACGACTTACAGAAATGTAGTTAAAATGAGCCTCTCCCTGTCTTTCTGCCCCTAGGAAAGAGAATACTGCGCCAGGCCAAGACTGGACATCATCCAGCCGCTCCCCGAGACTTGCGAGGAGATCTCCTCTGATGCCTTGACGGTCAGGGGCTTCCAGGAGAATGAGTGCAGGGACTACCATTTAGGTGAGTGACACCAAAGATCTGGCTCCTGGGGCTTAAGGGATTTGCTCTTCTGAACTTGACTCTCACAAAGGGGCATTTATTTATTTGTTCATTTAGTTATTTTGTGGTGGCCTTCACATTGAGCTATATCCCCAACCCTTTTTCTACTTTTTATTTTGAGACATGGTCTCACTTCACTGCTGATTTGCCCAGGCTAGGTTCAAACCTGTGATCCTCCTGCTTCACCCTCCCAGAGTGCTGGGGTTACAGGCATGCACCACCACATGGGAAATTTAAATCAAGATACTGACAGGATCTCAAAGAGTATCTGGGCTGGCCACCTCTGTTGGAAACAAGAACATCCGGTCGCAGAGACACTGCAGAAGTTGCCTGAACTCTAGTAGCAGAAGGGAAGGTAGGGGTGAGAGCAGGATGGACATGAGAAGTTGGCTCCTTGTTTTTTGTTGTAATTTTCCATTTCCCTAAAGAATTAAATGGCACTTAAGTTAATGTCCAGGAGTGTGACCCTGTAGTTATCAGATCCTATACCTCTGGGATGGCAGAGAGGTTGTGCGGTTCTGTTTGAGACCTTGCATTGGGACCTGACTGGACATTGGGTGAAGGCTGTGGAGTGGATGCACTTAGTCACTCACTGCTCAGAAACTAACAGAGACCCACTGCTACTTAGCGACACAAAGGACATCTGTGTTGGTTATCATTTCCTTATACAATACATTGAGGAAAACAGAATAGTTAGGCTTTTTAGAAATTCTTTCCTGCATTAAAAACAACTGACATTTTGTAAGAATGTTTGCAGTTCTCATTTCAAAGAAATGAAGAAATAGTCTACAGGTGTTTGAACTTTGTTATATGAAGCCCCTTAATGAGTTGGAAAATGGGAGAGTGTATTCTGGACTTGGCCAGAAGCAAACTGTGATTTTTGCCATCAAAAGCACCCAGTATTTTGCTCAGAGAAAGCTCAGCTGTGTACTTAGAAAGTCTTCTGAACAGGTTTTATAATTGAATTCTGCAAGAAACCCTCATCATTGGCGTTGTGCACACCATGCTGAAATGGTAGATTGTGTCCCCCGGGCCGGCCGTCTGTCATTTACGCTTTTGATGGCCTTGACCTTGATGAGAAGGAAACATTTATCGTCGACTGCAGGGTGTAATTGTTCCATAAAAATAGAACAGTGCTGTAAATGGCCATAAATAAAGTTTATATACAGTAGATGAATTCTAATATGCAACAGACACAGAAAATTTTGAATACTATTTTTCATCTGAAGTCAGTGTCACTATATTATAGAGGGCCGGGGATTTAGCTTAGTGGTTTCGCCGCCTGCTGCGCAAGCACAAGGATCCAACTTCAGTCCCCGGTACTAAAAAAAAAATATATGTTTTACCCGCTTTCCTTCTTTGCTTTCTTCCTTCCTTCCTTTCCCTATCAAATAATTTTACTCCTAAACTTAAATAGAAAAGCACTGAAGTATATTGTGTCTCCTTCCTTGCCATCCAGCAGCGCCAAGCACACTGGCTACAGAGCTGAACAGGTTTCTGTTCACCCTGACACCAGGTAGACTGAGCAGGGCCCCTGAAGCCTTGGGCCCGCTCTGTACTGTGGAGCCACCCACTTCTCTTCTCTGTCCCCTCTAGAATATTCCGAAGGGGAATCGCTCTTCTACATCGTGAGTCCAAGGGATGTCGTCGTGGCCAAGGAGCGAGACCAGGATGATCACATCGACTGGCTCCTGGAGAAGAAGAAATACGAAGTAGTTTTGATTTTAATTTCATCAGTATTGACTTGTCAGGAACGGAGAGAAGATAAAAGATTTTTGTAGCAAATCTTACATGTGGTTGAAGCAGGGTACCCCAAGCCAGAAATGTATAGGAAGCTGATAACTTCTCAGTACCCCTCACAGAAGTGAAGGCACAGAGTGCAGGGAGGCCGCTGGCTTTCTTGCTAGTGGGGGAAGAGCTGGTGGTGGAGGAGGGAGGGAGTTAGATGTTGTCTACTCAAGTTTTTATTTTGATTTTTTTTTTCAAGAGAGCTACTATTTCAGAGTGGTGTATTTGGATGTTTTAGTGAAATCTTTCCTTCTTATTTTGTACATAAAAGTAAAGCTACCAAAGCTACCAAATTAGGTCACTTAGGTCATTTGAACAACAGGTTTGTATAGAATGATATTGTGTACTTCACTGAGTCTTGGTTTAGACAAATTTGAAAAAGTAATGCCCCAACACGACTTTGTTTTAAAACAAAAAGTTTTTCAACTTAATAGCTGCAAAGATACTGTGTTGGTTTAGAAGTCTGAGTTACCTGAAAGAACTGGAGAAGAAAAACATTTTTAATTTCTATCCTGTTTAGACCATTGGTGGCGAACCTATGGCACACATGCTGCAGAGGGCTGTTTGTATCATTGAAAGCTCTGAAAGGTTCGCCATCCCTAGTTTAGACTCCAGGTATTGATTATCTGGTTCATAACCTAGCTATTATCATATTGCTTTAGATACAGTCATTGCTTAAATTATTTTATATTTTTATGTTAAGCTGATACTTCTAAAATTTCCAAAATAAAAACCAGAGATTTTCCAAAGCTGAATTGTAGATATACAGAAACATATGTCTGTAGTTTACTTTTCCGGAAACATGAAGGAAAAGTGCCCCTTTCCTTCTCCCCTCCTCCAACCTGCCCCCCAAGTGTATGTCATACA
This sequence comes from Heterocephalus glaber, assembly GCF_053883595.1. Classification (NCBI taxonomy): domain Eukaryota; kingdom Metazoa; phylum Chordata; class Mammalia; order Rodentia; family Bathyergidae; genus Heterocephalus; species Heterocephalus glaber. Next base: position 29,737,155 of record NW_028258381.1, read on the forward strand.
GATTTAGAGCGACAGATGCCTGGACTCTAGGAGATTTTTGTTGTATTTTGATTTGTGTATGAAATGCGATTCCAGTATCTTAATGTGTAAATGAATTCAAATGGAAATGAAAGAAGTCTTCATTTTGGTTGACTGCCTTTGTTTGAGTTTGAATTCATGAGTTCATTCAACCATAGCATTAAAAATTCCAGTGCTTCAAGCAGAAGCTGCAGGAAAATGGGCTTTATTCATGTAGTCCAGAATGTTAAACATAATATAGTGTTTATAACCACAATATCTTTTCTTTCTCTTTCTCCCATTCTCCCTTTTTTCCACTCCTTTTATCATACTTGTGTAAATGTAGGAAGCTTTGATGGCAGCTGAAATTAGCCAAAGGAACATTAAAAGACATAAGATTCTGGTAAGTGTGCAGTTTTTTTTTTTTTTTGTTTTTGATTCATAATCTTACTTTTAATAAGTTGTATTGAGACTGAAAATACTCTGAAAAGAACAGATTCTTCCATCTTCCCAGATTTTATGTCAAACTAATTCCCTAACCTGTGAGGTCAGAATATTTCATCTTATCAAATAAGTTTCTACTTGCAAACAAGAAACTTGAACACCTGCTAGGAGATAGTTTTAGATAATTTGGAAACTATTTGTGAAATACACTTTCAATACAGAGCTTTCCAGTTATGTGTGTAGAAGTTTCTTTAAGTCATAGGTTCAATCATATTATCACAAAATCTGTCAAAAGAATGGTTTCTTAAAACTGGTTTGCCTCCATGTCTCCATAATCACGAACTCGATTGATTTTGTCACAAAGACTAATCTAGGGCATCAGATACATTTCTATTACATTTTGGACTCTGGAAAAATATAGTTACTGAAAGCTCATGTCCTTGCTAACCGTGACAGTGAATCCACAGATGGAAAGCACACAAAAATCACCATATCCTTTGCCTGAAGAGGGTCCTCAGAGATGACCTAGCACAGTGCCCTTGTTTCCAGATGAGAACTGGAAACTTAATCTTTATGACTGAGTTTCAGCTCAACTTCCTTTTCCTGTGTGTTCCTCACTCTAAACTCCTCTATAGAACTCCACATAATATCCCCAGTTCCCAGAGTCCACAAGCCCCAGTAATGTAGGAATGGAGCGGAGAGAAAGTCAGCATCCTTGACTATTCTCTCAAAGTTGTGGAGAACACACAGGGGTGAGGTCTGCTTGCCAGGAGTGGGGGACATTTGGGGGCTTAATATGCAGGCAGGCTGACCCAGATCCTGAAAGGCCTTGTGCTGTTAGGAGCCCAGTTCCATTGGGAACTTGTAGAAGTTTACTCTCTCACTTCCCTTTCAGATGTCTCCATGTTGAGATTCTGAGGGAGGCTGGCTGAGATGGAGGTTGGCCAGGGTGTTTCTTGGCAGTGTCGGTTGAGACTGCATGGAGTCAGCAAGGCCGGGGACATCCTGTGAGATGTCCTGGTGGAGCCCAAGAAAGAAATTTGATTCAAAATAGATTCAGTAGTGTTACCCGCAAACAAATGTTGGTGGAGCACTTGAGTTTGGATCTTCATGCCTGGGGCAGGCACTTAGTATTAGGGAACAAAGGAACCCAAGGGATGCTGTCATTCAAGAAATGATGTATGTAACAGATTTGGACCGGCTGAGGAACCGTGAGTCAGGGAGCTGAGAGAGCATGCAGTTAAAGAGCGGAATGCTTACATTGTTGCAGCAAGCAGGTCTAAAAACCCAGACAAGCTCAGGGGTACACCAGATTTGCTAATATGATAGTAGTACATTTTCTGTTTATGTATTATTTATGCTCCACATGTTGTAGTGAGTGAAAAGCGAATAGAAGATTGTAGAGTTGATGGATGATCGAGATAGCTGTGAATAGAAGCCAGGGAAGGCTGAAGCTGGTGGCTGTGGCGTCCTGGTGTGGTTGTTGGTCTGTACTTTATGTAGGACAGACACTTAAACACGCTTGTGCCAAGGGAAGAAATGAAAAACCAGGTTGATGGAAAAGTGTACAAAGAGGAGGATCACAAAATGAGCTCCACAAGGAGGGATGGCAGGCCCACCGTAGATACTGCGCTACATGGGTGGTTTTCAAATAAGGAAGTGAGATTCAGTGTCTTCCTTCAGGTTCTGGTGGATTTCAGATACGATTTCTTACATAGGACTCAGAAAAGAAAAAACTAATGAATTAAAAACTGGGTGTTTTCCTCCACTGAAGTGAGCCTGCCCTTATGCACAGATTTCTTCTCACACAGTGTAGTCTCCTACTAGATATGCAGAGAGCCTTTTCCCACATCCAGGAAGACATTCCACATACACCTTCCTGTGCATAAAACAAAAGATAAAACCCAAGTTTTGTTACGTATTCTCAGTTTAAGCTGCTTGTGAAAATGCGTTTAGTGGAAATAGTATTTCATAAGGAAAGTCCCAGGGAGCTCATGCTGTCCTCTCCTGTTTTGGGAGATACTAGCTGCCACAGATCCTTTCAATACCAACGCAGAATGGGTGAATAAACATGAATCTTCTGAAGCTAGTCAGGTCCCTGCTTCCAGCCCAGTTTCTTCATTTGCAAATTTATGGGTTTGAATTACTTGTTTTTCTCAGTTCATTTTCACATTAATATTTCCTATTTCCCTTTAATATGATGGCCTGTCGTTTCATTTTTCTTATAATATGTCTTCAGTCTTGAGACAGAAGAGACAGGTAGCTCACATTTCATAGATAAAGGCTCAGGAAACAGAATTTTCTATCTGATGACAACACGGGGTTGTTCATGTTTCTGATATCAGAGATTTGAAAATCTCTTACAGCAAACCAGAGTCCTTTAAAGTAACATCTTATTGCTCAAAAACTATGAATCCTAAAATGTATGGAAAAGCAAATGCATTTAAATATGAAGGTGTTAAAGGAAGAACTGAGCATGATTACATGCAGCAGACTAAGACCTACAAACAGGCTGTGGTCAGTGGGACAAACGAGACTCTTAACGTCGCAGCTGCTCAGAAACTGCGATTCAGCTTTCCACTTGTTCCTTGAATCATGAAATTCTTTCATCTACTTTTCCTTAGGATATTGGCTTGGCGTATATAAATCACCTGGTGGAAAAGGGAGAATATGACATAGCAGCACGGTAATAATGATAATTTCATGAGTATTTAATATAAACAGCATTGGCCAATATTAACAACAACAAAAACCCATTCTTTGTAGTTTACAGATGTTTTCTTGGCTTTTCTCCCACCTTTCTAACAAGGATAACTTTTGCATATTGGTGGTTTTAACTACAGACTGTTACATTATTTCTATAACTATTGTCTCACGTTCACCAAAGAAGAATTGTTTTTCTCATTACTTAATGAGATGAGTGTCAAAAACCATGAGGCTCTGAGATTTTCCCTCCTATAAGCTTGCTAGCAAGTTAGCCTGCCAGTTTCATGGGGCTGCAGAAGAGTTAGGACTTTGGGGTCAGAGCTAAAGCACTGTGCAGCAGGTGTAGTGGCCAGAGCACTACCATGCTGCACATGGTGACCAGGGTGTCCGTGTGCACCCCAGGTCCCCAGCCTCTGTTCCCGCAGTACGGCGCAGGGCCAGGGACCCTGCCTTTGTGACAGGTTAGGATACAGGAGTGGAACCTGAGCTTGGGGTGTCTTTTCTAATGGGCTGCCCAGAAGCCGGTGTTACCTTCCTTGTACTGGACAGTAAGCAACCTGCCCTGTGCTCCGCACACAGATCCAGTTATGTCCTCTGATGTCTAGGGCAGTTTGCATGCAAGCTTCTTCTGAAAGTAGCTTGAAAGAAAGTGCCTCTCCTCACACTGCAGGGAGACTTGTTTCCCAATAGGAGAGCTGCAGGGACATGGAAATGGTCACACCCAAGTTGCAGGGTGCTGCAGTGGACAGAAAACACGGTGGTCCCCGTGTTTCATGTGAGAGTCCCCACTGGTGCTGTGCACAGCCCACCCATCCACATGACTGTGTGGCTGTCCTGAAATGTGGCCTTCAGGCCCACCTTCGGCCCCTGAGATCATTTAAGAAAACACGTTTCTTTAACATTTCATTCATATATCTGTAGTCCTCCAGATTGTACACTAGGCGGAGGTGCAAATTTCCTGAAGCTAGGTTTTGTAGCCTATTTAAAGCCACTCAGGAAAGGCCTGGCACTTTTGGGTATGGTGAGTTTTCAAGTCAAGAAAGGCCCCAAACCAGCAGTGCTCAATTGGATAAACAGGAAGCTCAGAGCAGAAAAATCATTGGGAAAACCCCTAGTTGTCTTCTGAAAGAATCTCATCATTGTAAGTATTCTGTATAATTGTGATGATTTTTGTGCTCAGAAGTACTAATATGTTCATTAGCACAAAATAGAAATTTGCCAGAACTCTGTGAAGAGAGATTTATCGAAAATACCCATTTATTCTATTTTTTAAAAAATATTTTCTTTCTCCCTGGGATTTTTTACTGCCAGCAAATGCCAGAAAATTCTTGGGAAAAATGCAGCACTCTGGGAATATGAAGTTTATAAATTTAAAGAAATTGGACAGCTTAAGGTAAGCAGAGCTTTATTTTTAACTCTTAATGTTTGCATATGTTATATTTAGATGGAAATCAAAATACTGGTAGTTTTTTATTGGGAAGTATTTCAGTAAAAAGAAAAAAATCAAACTTTTAGAAACTTGTTTCAAATTATAAACCTATGTCTTAGTTACTTTTCTCATTGCTGGGACAAAATACCCAACACCCAAAGTTAAAGGGGGAATAGTTTATTTGACTCACAGTTTGTAGAAGTTTCAGTCCATAGTTGGCTGGCTCTGAGGCAGGGTGGCACATGGCAGAGGGGCATCACAGAGGAGAAACAGTTCATGGCAGGCAGAAGACAGCAAAAGCAAGCAAAGGACATGCGACAAGCCTCTTTCTCCCTTGTATCTTACCCAGGCTACTCGCCCCCTAGGGCTGGTAGCAGTCACACCCTAATCCTAGCATTGCACCATGCATCAATCCCAGTGTCACACATTCTAGATCCAGCCACCTCTGAAAAGCCCCACTACGACTGCGTGAGGCTCTGAGGGGACATCTAGCCGTAAGCCATAGCAACCTAGTTCATAATTTATGTGTGTATTTAATATATTACATTTGTCATATGTTCAGTTTTTACCTCTACAATCCTCTCTGGATTTAGATAAAGTTGTCGTGTTCTTTTTTTAAAAATGAATTTGGAAAACAGGTGTGATTTCATTCAATAGATTGTAAAACATAAGACTTTTTTCAAATTTACTGAAGAATTAATGTATTTTTCAAACAATAATTTATCTACTAGAAAGTGAAATTTGACCTTGTGGTTCTCTAATAAATAATTTTGCGGTTTTATTTTAAAAATTTTTAAACTTAGTGCACAACGTTCAGATAACTCAATAAAGTATTCCTGTGTGTGTTAATAGTATATTTTAAAATTTTTAGTATTTGTGAGCCTTTTGAGTGCTTTCTCAGAATCATGAATATACTTTTGGGGAGGAGATGATCCTGGGGATTAACCTGAGCTACATCTCCAGCCCTTTTTAATTGATGTGTTTATTTGAAAGAGTCTCACTAATTTGCTCAGGCTGGACCTAAATTTGCAGTCCTCCTGCCTCAGCCTCCCAGAGTGCTGGGATTACAGGGGAGCACTGCCATACCTGGTTCCTCGCCTTTTCTTTGAAAGATGGTCACACCAAGTCCCTAAATTGCCCAGGCTGGGCTCAAACTTGAATATATTTTATTAAAGTCCCAGCTGTTTCTCAATGGGTTTGTTGGGCTGTTGGTGAAAGGTTTTTATCTAGTCCTGTGGCCCTGTTTACCTGATGCCTGCACGATCCGGACAACTCTTCATTTGTGTGCTTTGGCTTTTGCTGTTTGTGTATATCAATGATGCCATGATAATGCAAATTACTGTAAACCTCTTCTTTCCTCAGTTTGATCCTTCTCCTTTGAGCTCGTGTGTCTAACACGTAACATACCCATTCTCCCATGCTTACAGCTCAGAGCCACTGCTTATGATGAGAACGTGAGACTCACCTCGCCTTTCCATTTATCCTTAGTTCTTGTTTCTCTGATGATGTCGATACCAGTTGGGGCTCTCCTTTTGCCCCACAGTATCATTGCCCTCTTTTTTGTAATCGGTGCCTGCTTGTAATACATAGCAGCTATGTTCCTTTGGGGAACTGGTGTGGGTATATAATATATCTTGATCGTTTTTGATCCCTTTACCCATCCACCCACCCCTTACTGCCTAACTCTCTGGGGCTTTCTGATAGATCTAGGGGCATCCCTAGCTGAAGTTACCTGTTTGAAAAATGAATCCAGACTGCTGCTTCCCTGTTACCTGTTGCTTTCCTCCTGCTTATGGAATAAAATTGAAATTCCTTCCGTGATCCCCCAACTCTCTTCCTGTTCAGCCTCCTGTCCTTTCCGTGACCTCTGTCTGAAATCTGTGGATCCCTCTGACCCCCGAACACAGATGCGTGTTCATGGCTGCCTGTCTTTGCTCCTGCTGCTCCCCTGCCAGATGCCTTTCTCCTTCTTTCTTGTCTAATAGATCAGAGCCTTGGTAGGCAAGATTCTCCTCTGTGGGGTGGGTGGGGTGTGGCTCCGAGGGAGATGCTTGTCTAGCCTGCCCAAGGCCCTGGCTTCAACTCCAGGATAAAATTAAATTCTTCAAGTGCCTACAGCACTGTATTGAACCCACTTTCATAACACTCACCACATGGTATCTTTGTTATCTGGCTGAGTCTCTGCACTGCTTTCTTCTGGGGCTGTGAGCCCCTCGGTGAGGGTCACCCTGATGCCCTCTCCTCATGAGCCTGGAGATGGTGCACAGGGTGTCACAGGAAAATTGAACAGTATTTGGAAAATGTCTAAGAATGCAAGGTGTGCTTTTCCTAATTTCAAAAACTGTGTGTTAAAAGATCGATACACTTATTGAATAGATGTGAACTACACCTTTTGATTATGTAAGAAAATCTTTTATACTTTTGAAAATGTATTGTAATTTGTGATTAGAAAATAGTTTATCTGAAGCTTTTCAGAATAATTTTCCAAGTACAATGTTGCCTTAAATTTTTAAAGTAATCGTAAACTTTTATGTTTTCTGCATAACTGGAACACAGATTTCTTTTGCCACTTCTTTTTTCATGGTTGTTGTTGTTGGACAGGGTCTCACTAAGTTGTCTACACTGGCCTTGAACTTGTGTGTTCTTCCTGACTCAGCTTCCCAAGTAGCTGAGATGACAGGCTATTGTACCAGTTTCTAAAGGATTTCATTTTCATTTTCCTTCCTTTTCCAGGCTATTAGTCCTTATTTGCCAAGAGGGGATCCAGTTCTGAAACCACTCATCTATGAAATGATCTTACACGAATTTTTGGAAAGTGATTATGAGGTATGATATTCTGACATGGTCATATTTGCTTGTTTTTGATGGGAAATGTTAAGAAATCTAAAACTTTTATCTTTTATGATCCTGTTACAATCCTTTCACATGAGCCAGCTCTTAAAGAAATTATTTTAAATCGTGAATCATCAGAGTTAGCCTATTGATTCTTATGACACCTACCTGGAAAACTTTTGATAGAGTCTGAAAGAAATAAGCATGGCTTAAACCTCAAGCTTGATGTTTTCTCCTGAATGTTGTGTGTTCCTGGTCAGTCGTATGAAGAAAGTTATAAGTAATGTTTTATTGTTATAACATCTTATAAGTAATAAAACAAAAAAAAGGTCTTGTAAGTAGTTCATATTTTAGCTTGCATTGTTCTCAGCTTAGTATTTGATTTTGAATTAAATTGTGGCATAATCAAACAGCAGTGTTTTATAGCAACTTCTAAATCACATTATGTGGATGAAAACTTTTTTTGCTGCTAAGAGAACACTAATGATCAGATTACACACGTGCACGCGCGCGTGCGTGCGCGCACACACACACACACACACACACAAAATCCCACAAAACTATCTCTTTGAACTGCTGACTTCTCAGGTTTTTTTTCTTCCCCCAAAGACATAAGTAGTATGTTTTTCTTTGAGCAATGATGCTTCATGACTTGTTTGCATGGAAGTTCTAATCATATGCATATAACTTTGTCCGTTAACTTATAACCTAGTAGAATTGTTTTAATTAGTTAGGTTTTCTTTCATAATAGTAATGACAAGTGTAAGCATGTTAAAGTGGGGCAGTCTCTGTGACTGTTTGATTGATTGATTGATTTTGATGTTTTGAGACAGTCTCACTTTGTACTTTAGGCTGGCCTTGAACTCGCTCTGTTGCCCAGGTTGGCCAGAACTTCTGGTTTTCCTCCTGCCTCAGCCTCCGAAGTGTGGAGATTACAATCTTACGTATGCCACTGTGCCCAGTTTCTATAGCATTCTATCCCATGAATTCTTCAGAATCTTTTCCTGAATCTTTCTATGATGGGACTGAGGTGTTCCGTACCTTTGCTGGTTCTGTCAAAGCCAAGCTCTGCTGGCCCTGTCCTCTGATTAATCCTAATGGTCATAGGGTTGATTTCTTCAGTGCTTCTCAGCACATTTGTTCAGGGTACATGACGCCTAAGTGAAATGGAACAAACATTCATGTCCACTTGTGCTGGGGTCACTGTGCCTTCATCCCACAGTATGACCAGTCGTTTCGTCTTCTTTGTATTAGAAGTTGACAGTTCTGGGAGGCTGCTGCATGGACAGGAAAGAAGGAAAATGGAGACAAACTTTCTTCCTTCCACAGTGTTATTCCTGGTCTCGGGGCTGCTGACAGGTTAGGGTGGCAATCTTCACAGCACGTTTAGTCCTCCATATTGCCCAGAGTCGTAAAAAAAGGGACTTCACCCAAGATACCATTTTTTGTTTCGTGCATATTTTGAAGTTCTGATCGAATCCCCTCCCCAGACCTCTGAAGTCAAACTGCAGTCACGTTAATGTGTACCCCGATTGCAGTGCAAATTCACGATGTGTGGTCTGTTGTTCTGGTCTCTTGCCGTCCTTTCTAGGGGTTACTTTAGTCCAATTGGGGTGAAACTTTTGTGGAAAAACTATGTTCCTGATTCTATTTTTGTGATTTTCTTCCTACCAAATCCTGGTACTTTACAGAAACAACTTTTACCAGACTTCACTTATAAATAACATTTAAGTAGATTTGTGGAAGCATTGGTGGAGTTATTTAATATGAATATTCTTCTAGGTACCAGAAAAAAAATTCTAGTAATTGGACATTTTTACTGCTCATTAGTATCTTTGAGTATGTCCAAGCCCTTCCCATACACAAGTGCTCAAAGATCAGTAAGGAAATTCCTCTGTTGTACTTTGAATTATAAAAGGTGAGAGCTAACGTTGGGAATCAGGGAGCCAGATACTGTTCAGGGTCCTGGCCTGGAATCAGCTGCAGGAGGGAAACAGGGTCAAATCAGGGGATCTGGAGTTCCTCTCTGAACTACAAAATTTGAGATCGAAAGATAACCAGATTCAGGGGTAGGAAATAAGACTTGAGCCAAAGTTCTAAATTCCAGTATGAACCAGGGTTACAAGCCAGAGTGGAAGGAGGACAAAAATGGTAACTTGTTAAAGACATGATGATGCCAGGTGATTTCATTATGGGAGCAGCTCTTCCCCAAGCAGGACTGCCATGTACAGTTGTGCTGGCTGTGCATTGCACAACTGCAAACCCAGAGCTAATGTGCATAGCGGGTGGCAAGGAAAATAGTTTAGATAACATCTGAAAGATGTCAAAGATGTCATCCAGTTATTATAGTAAGTCCAGAATGAGTATAGAGTGAATCCAAGCACTTTATGAAAGGAGCAGTGTGCCTTTCTTAGTTGTACAGTTCGTGAAATAAGGGCATAGCATGGGTGTGGTGGTGCACACCTGTAATCTCAGCACTATGGGAGGCTGGACTGGCGGACCACAAGTTCAAGCCCAGCCTGGGCAATTTTGGAATTTAACAAGACCCTATCTCAAACTTTAAAAAAAAATTTAAAAGGGGCTGGGGATGTAGCTCTGTTGGAAGGCCCTAGGTTCAACCCCCTGTACCAAAAAAAGGACAGAAGGGGTAGGTACTGCCACTTCCCAGGATCAATAAGTGAGATTCTCTATGCCTGCCTTTGCTACCCTGTAATTCACAGTCAGAAAATTGATGCAATGTTTATTGACCAGTTTTTATCATTTTGCTCACTCTCTTACATGAACACTTTTAAGCATTGTTTAAACTGTTTGGACTGTTTTTGCACTGGAAAAACAAACCATTTTTTCTCCATTCTCATCCCCCAACATTGGGCATAGAAGACTGCTGTGGCCTTAGCAGATTCAGGGTGTCTGCCCACCAGCAAGCAACCATCAGCTCTGAAGCGAGCACTGCTGGGCATCCTGTCCTGTAACCCAGTGCAGTTCTAACACTGAACCCAAGCAGAGCATCTGAGCCCAACAGCAAACTGAAGGTTGCAAGTCCCTGTGCTTCTGACCAACTGGCTATAAATTAAGGTTCTCACAACCCTCAGGCAGACACCATCTTACTGTGAAGGATATTACCAGCCTGGTAATATAGATAATATAATAATAATAATAATAATAATAATAATAAAGATAATTATATATACGTCAAGAAATGCACAGTGCGAGGTGTATGGGAAGGATACAGAGCTTCCGTGCTTTCTCCGGGGGGCCTTCCCTCCTCCAGGCACGTCTTCGTCTTTGGCTGACCATTTGGAAGTTCTCTGAACCTGCCCTTTTGGGTTTTTGTGGAGATTTCATTGCATAGGCATGATTGCTAGAAAATGGAGGGTGGAAACCCAGAAAGGCCGATCTGTTTGGACTTTCTTCAGCATTCTTTCTTGGGGGTGTGGACAGGGCCTGTCTGGAGTGAGGAGGGTCTTACAGCCCATGATTTAAGTTTATATGGTGAATTAGCTTTCTCGTCACTAGGACACAATAGCCAGTGCCCACAACCTAAAGGAGGAGAGATTTGGTTCAAAGTCCATGGTTGACTGGCTCTGAGGCAGGAGCATCATGGCAGAAGGGAGTGGTGGAGCAAAGCTGTTTAGTTTGTGGTGCTGGGAAGCAGAGCAGGGGAACAGTGCCAGAGAAGAAGGGATGGGGGAGCAGATACAGACCCCAGGGCCACACCCATAACCACCCAGACACACTCAGCAGTGCCCAGCTCCACTAACCCCCTTGGTGGCTCCCAAGCCAGTCAAGTTGACAAGTAAGCTTAGCCGTCACAAATGGCTTTCCTTGAGAAGGGCTTATGAGCCGCGAATCATGGACAAAACCTAGTCTATACATGTCGTAATATCCTACCTGGTTAAAGAGTGTTCTTCCTTTTGTGCTGTTCCCTTTGCTTAGGGTTTTGCCACATTGATCCGCGAATGGCCTGGAAATCTGTACAACAATTCAGTAATAGTTCAAGCAGTTCGAGATCACCTGAAGAAAGATAGTCAGAACAAGACTTTACTTAAAACCCTGGCAGAATTGTGAGTATATTTCAGTGTTTCCTCTTCGCAAATCAACCTACATTGAAAAGTGTGTCATACTTTAGTTTTGGCAAACACTGAATGCCTATTTTCACAAATGTTCCTATACTCACTCTTAATAAAAAACCCTTCACAAGTCTCAAATGAGTAACTAGAAGGTGAGGACAATGTGTGAAACTACAAATGTGATGTGTCTCCTGGAAGAGGGAAGAAGCAGTGATTAAGAGACAGAAGGCCACCCTGCCAGGTGTTAGACCCAAGGACACGTGCTCTTGATCGTCTGGCCCCAAGGCTGGAACGTCACCACAGAAGGGCATGATGGAGCAAGGCTGCTTAGTTCATGACTGTCCGAAGCAGAGCAGGGGAACAGAGCGAGAGAGGAAGGGACCACAACCAGTATAGTACCCAAGGTCACAACTCTAAGCAAAACAGCTTCCTGGTGGTCAGGCTCAGAATTCTGCTATTTTTAAAGTCATTTAAGCTTACAAACATCAGACTCCTTATTTATAAGTTCACAGGTAAGGATTCCTCATGGGATATTCTGAGCTTTAATTGAGATGTCACAGCAGAGACACAGGCATGGAGACTGACCCCCAAGTCAGGGCTCAGGAAGTAGAAGCTTCATTGATACATTTATTATGTATTGAGCACCTTCATCCAGCTTTGTGCCAGATGCCTGTGATACAAAGGTATCCTGAAGATACGCCCTTCAGGAGCCTCGGTCTAGAGGAACACAGAGTATCCTGCAGGTCCATCCAAGAAGACAGTTCCTGCTTCAGCACCCCACCTCCGCAGACTTCCCCCTTCTGTCATCTTTGTCCCAGACTGGAACGGTCACACCAGAGTGGCCTGGGTTTCAGGACTGAGTTAGGTTTTCCATAGAGAAGGAGATCACATTTGTACATCCCAAGGTGGACGTGATCCATTTTCTCTTGGAAACACTGTTCTAGATGCCCCTTGCATCCTGTAGCACTGTTAATAAGGAACAGACAGTGTAATTGCTGTGCAGTTGGCTTTCCTGAGCCAGTTTAGGGACTTCACCAATGTGCAAAATGGTGTTTCAATAGAAAAACACATCTTAATTTACACAACTCTCAGATAAGTTTTGGGAATATAACCTGTTTGTCACCTTAACACCACTTACAGGAATTTGAACTGATTTTTCTATTACTAAAATTAATGTTTCCTTCATTCTGGATCACAGCTTCATTGTCAGATATATGGATTTCTGGAAAACTTTTAAGATTGAGCCCTTAATAAAGAAAAATTTTATTACTTGAATAGTATAAATAATATGAACGTTGGTGCGATAAAAGGCAAGATTCTAAGAAATACTTACTGGTCATGTATTGTTAAATCACGAGGAATATTTTTCAAAATAAGCTCAATGTTTCTCTCCGAACAAGGGTTTCAGTTTTTAATATCATAAAACATAATGTGTGTATTTTAGAGCTCTTCATGAATAATATATTTTTTGTCGCCAGGTATACCTATGACAAAAACTACGGCAATGCTCTGGAGATCTACCTGACACTGAGACATAAGGACGTTTTCCAGTTGATCCACAAGCATAATCTTTTCAGCTCTATCAAGGACAAGATAGTTTTATTAATGGATTTTGATTCGGAGGTGATGTGCTTGTTAGTACTGATAAATTACTGTAATCTTCCAAGTGTTCAGTCATTAGACATCTGCCAAATGCCGGGTTGGTGAATGAGCACATAACCTCGCCACATCCAACCGTGCTGGGACCACCGTGACTGTCACTAGATGTTAGGTTGATTTGGTAGCCAGCATTCAATAAAAGAAATTATAATTTAATGTGGAATTTTTACAATCATACCAGTGTTGTTTTTTGTTTTTGTTTTTGGTACCGGGGATCGAACTCGGGTTCTTGCGCTTGCGCAGCAGGAGGCGAAACCACTGAGCTAAATCCCCAGCCTTTGACGTGGAATTTTTAAAGATGTGTGTGTATAAATTTTTTTTAGTAAAACAGCTCATATAATTCATAGAAACAAAGAAATGAAGACTATACTTTGGCTCATTTAACCCTTTTAATCTATTCCCCAAAATGAAAGTTTAAGTGAGCTTCGGATTAGATCCACATACTGCTGTTACATTCCTTGGCATTCATGGGCCCAGAATGGGGGGTTTCCATTGATCCAGGACTCGTGGAGTGTGTTTTATTATAGTTCAAATTTGACTAGTGAGTTGTTTGTCTAATGAAGGAACCCAGCCTCCACAGCTCATAGTGGTTCTTACAAGGTGAAATAAGCTGGTGTTTGTATGTGTGTGTGTGTGTGTGTGTGTGTGTGTGTGTGTGTGAGAGAGAGAGAGAGAGAGAGAGAGAGTGAAATGGAATTTGATTACAAGTACTGGTAATAGAAATAGCTGACTTCATATAACACGATGTTCTTATTGAAAAAATTGAAACTTTAGAAAAGTCAAAAGTAGAACTCTGAAAGCTCCAAAAGGATCAGTGTGTTTTTTCCATTATATTGTACTATATTTAGGAGTATAATGTGCAGTATCAGTCTCCACAAAATTAGTGGAGCCTTAGGTCAAAACTAGATCTACCTCTTCTCTCAAAGATGCTTTAGCTGATTTTTGTGTGCTGAGTCACGTCTTTAGGGACTACAGATTGCCAAAGCTTTATGATGTTCAGGTAGAGAGGTTCTGCTTAAGAGCCTCTCTTTAAGAGCCTCTGATTAAGAGGATGAGATACTTATATAAAAATTAATTACATTTTCTCCAGATCCAGTCTTCCCTCAGCACCGCCCCCCCCACAGTGTATTGAATATCTGGTTTCCAAATGTAGCTATAAGAAAAAAACAGAAGTGGAAACTAAATCACTATTCAAGAGTTTGAATAAAGTTAAGGAATCAAGAGTTTTCTCATGAAAAGAGACCCATATTTCAGAGAACAAAAAATAAGCTTTAGTCCAGAGAGCTGGGTCATAGCAGGTCTGACAGCAGGACCCAGGTATTTATGTGCTGGGCTATCTTTCCACTACCTCTTGTCATAAACTACTTTGGGTTTCATTAATGTTAGAGTTGGATAAAATAAATCCTAAAAATCCACAGGCTTTCTGTCATTTTGAAACTTAAGGTGACTTACTCTTTTTCTGGCTCATCCCCATTTCTCCATGTGAGACCAGCCCCCTTATGCCTGTGGAGTCTCACAGGGAGAGTGAGTCACGGTTCAGGTAGTTAGAAGAACATTTTTGTGGTTTTGGTACTGAGCTCCTCTCCATAGCTGCTGAGTTACAGGAGAACATGTCAAGATATCAGAGACTTCAAGGGAGCTGATATATGTTTAGTTAGGATGTTTGGTATTTGCTAAATGATAGCAAGGCACCATGTAGTAGAATGCAAAACACATTGGCCTCACATGGAGAGACATTTGAAAATGCATTCCTCTATAGTAGCCTTTTCCATAAGGGCCACTGCAAAGCTGAGTGTCCTAGGTGTAGGAAATAAGCCCTCCACCTTGACCTATGGTCGCGTATGTATGACATTGTCTTAGTGTTCTCTTCTTACACAGCCGGTTTCAATGACTCTGGCTGTTTTTTTATATTTCAGAAAGCTGTTGACATGCTTTTGGACAATGAAGATAAAATTTCAGTGAGTGTCTTTTGATGTTTCTGTGTATGTGTCCATTTTCTGTTGCTAATAACTCCATATCACAGACTAGGTAGGTTATAAAGAAAAAGAGTTTTTTATTCTGACTCATGGTTCTGGTCCAAGGTTGAGAGGCCCCGTCTGGTGCCAGCATTCTTGCTGGCAGAGTGGCAAGGTAGTGTGGCACATCGCATGGTGACAGACAGAAAGTGCACATGGGAGAGGCCAGCAGCACTCTGTGGGAGTCACATGAGAGACCCCGCAACTACCCACTCTCATGGGACTTAACCCTTCTGAGAGACCACCCTTAATCCCCCCACAGGGCAGTCAAGGCCCACCCCACTGCAGTATTGTTACATTTGGGAATCAACAAGACATGTTCAACCCATAGCATTATGTCTCTAGATGAGTATCTGGAGCCATTTTAGCTGTAAGGAAAAAGGCGTCCATCAGATAGCTTTGCAGCTGTGTTTGTGTCCTCACAACTCTGTGTTTAATTTTTCTTTTTCTCCTAGATTAAAAAGGTAGTGGAAGAATTAGAAGACAGACCAGAGTTACAGCACGTGGTGAGCCTTAGTTTCCTCTTTTGCCCCTTTCATTAACAGTGTGTGACGTTCCTCTCAGTGTTGGTGAGAAATCTTCAGAGCGAACTCTTTTCAGAGGTCAACACCCAGACTGGCCATTTGACCACAAACAGTAGTGCGGAATTACTAAAATGTCGCATAGACTGTGTGAATCCAAGGCTAGGTGTTAGTTGCAGAGTGGGCACTTGAACCTTGACAGTTGAAACATGATTTTTAAAAGTTACCTTCATTTTTGTGTTACCAACCGTGCCTAGGAGTGAGCTCCTTCCCTCTGCAGTTACCATGAACCCTCGCCCTGTCATGAAGTCCGGCTAACGCCAGCAGTGCACTGCAGATACCAAGTTCTCCCACCCAGAAGTACCACGTGGGATCACAGAGGACGGAGAGTGGAGCCTCATGTTGGGGCCCTCATCCCAGCTGTAGCTGAGCTCACCTCTCACATGGTCTTGCTGGCTGTGCCTTGAAGCTTGTTAGTCTGGGTTTCCTTGGAGGATGCGTGGACGGACACCATGCATCGCTTCATTGCGGCACAAAGGAGTAGGAGACAATTTTCTGGGTCCTTTCAACATCATCTAAGAAAAGGCTTCAGTGGACATAGGGATTGCAGTGGTAGGACCAGGAGTGTCAGATACAGTGAGCGCACATCTGTCTTCGCCCATCTCCTTGCACCTCCGGGGAGACCTGGGAGTTTCTGTTCAGAAATCTATACATTGAAGCCCTTAGTGGAATGTGAAGTATGTGTTCTATGATTACTATTTTGGGGGTTTTTTGCTCAGGGTTATAAGATGCCATTGTGTGTGATCAGAAAGTTCATGATCACTTGCTTACCCAAGCATAGCTCCTGCTGGCCCCCTTGGGAATTTGTTTATAAAGCAGTGATTTCTGGCCTGCTTCATCCACAAGACAGGGTGAGGGCAGCAGCTCAATCGGGCAGTGTGAAATGGTGCAGAGGCCACGCCAAAATGGCTCGTATTCCCTGCCAGGTGAGCTCATTCCTCTGTCAAGTCAGCTAGCAGATGTGACAGGGCCTCTCCATCCTCTTTGTGCTTCTGGGACAGCACCACAGGTCCCTGCCTACACACTGAGCCCAGGCCCAGTGGATTGCCAGTGGTTGGTGGTCCTCACCAGCAGATGAGTTCCCTCCTGTTACTTTCCTGCCTCAGGGAGATGTGAACAGGTAGCCAAGGAGTGGGTTCCTGAGGTGCATGCGTTTGTCACAGTGCATACAGCTGCACATATCCAACTGCAGTCATGGCGTCAGGGCCAGCCTGACCCTCTGTGTCTGTCCTGTACCATCCACCTGGCTGCCTCCACTGGACTGTGGGCCTTTTCTTTACATTTAACCTTCAACACTGAACTTCGACATTAATTTCTGAGCACTACACTGTATTGATAGACTTCATCTTACCTATAAGTAGAAAGTGTTTGCTTTCTTTGGAGTTCTCTAACTTTTTCTGTTAGGGTTAGGAGTCAGTTTTGGAAATTAGTCAGAACCCTGGTATTCTTGATTTTTACTTGTTTTGGTGTGTTTTTCTGATGTCACCAATATAGGCAGCATTTTATCACAAACACAGATCTAAGATCCAAAAAGGGAGATGGAGAGTGTATGACAATCCAGCTCCTATCACTGGGGTTCTGAAGAACGTACTCTGGTCCTCTGACTCTACTCCCTTTTACATGAAAGAAGAGAATTGTTGTCATGTAGGAAGACCTCTCATCCAGCATTTTACTTCCAAGGTGGCAAAGATATGATAATAACAGCTGGTGTCGCCCAGGCATGGCTTGGTGTGATTTATAGGTGGTAACTCATTTAACCCTCACCACAACTCAGCACTTCTGTAGGTAAAGAAACTGCATCCCAGAGAGGGTAGTGACTTGCCTGAGGTCACCCAGTTGGTAGCAAAGCCAGGTCCCTTGGGAATCTTCTTCCTGTCCAAGAGGGCTCCTCCTTCCTGTTCCTTCACCATCTGGAGGTTTTCTGTGCCCACCTCTTGTCCCCCTCTCCATGGGAGCCATTCACAACTGATTGTGGCATTGTGGAGCAGACATTGCACTTTTCTTATTTCATTCCTCACCGCTTACCTATGTTCCATGCAGTATTTGCACAAACTCTTCAAGAGAGACCATCACAAGGGGCAGCGCTACCATGAGAAGCAGATCAGTCTCTACGCAGAGTATGATCGGCCCAACTTGCTGCCCTTTCTCCGAGACAGCACCCACTGCCCACTGGAGAAGGTAAGACTGGGGCCACCCACTGGTGTGGGACAGAAGAGGAGCCGTTTGTTCTGCTTGTCTTCTGCCTCTGCTCTTGCATCCCTGTAGGGAAGCAGGCAGCTCAGCCAGGCCAGAGATGAGCATGGAGTCCTGGCGAGTGAGGTTTTAGTGAGGAGCTCACACATTTCTACAGCGGGCTTAGCTGGAGCAAAGGTTAAACCTAGGGTCTAGGGACTCAGTCAGCCCAAGTAATAGCAGGAGTCTTTCCACTGTGGTCTGAAGTGTTTTTAGGGTTTAAAATGTTAATTAAAATAATAACAACTAAGCCATTTCTTATTGGAAGCATCAAAAATAGTTTTTTTAAACCGCTAATGCGTATTTTTTCTGTAATTTCCAGATGTGATCAAACACTGGTCCGCATTTTACAAATCTGATTCGATGGTGCCTCAGAGTAGTGAAGGGAGGGCATCAGCTCTTTAGCTTTGGCGGATTTGTCCCTGAATGTCTCATACCTCACAGCACTCACAAGGTGGCAGTGTTTGTAAGTTCAGAGGAATGGAGTTGGGAGAGGCAAAATTCATAGATTAAGTTAAAAAAAAAATGTAAAGATTGGATCAAAGGTGACAGGGTTGAGATTAGGTAGAAATCATTCTTTAATTTAGAGTTGAAAGGCATTTGTTAGCTACCCTCAGATTTCTCTCTTACCTTAATACTAAATCAGGGAAAGGAGTGTTAAAGTAGTAGTTTAGCATCATTTTTTTGTTCAACCTCTGTCATTCTGCTTTTTCACTTTTGTTTTTACCACCATACTTTTTCTGTGTGTATATGTGTGTGTGTCTGCTTTAAAAATCTCAGATCCCCTCCTCTTTATTTTCTGGTACCAGGAGTCAAACTCAGGACCTGGTGCTTGCCAGGCGGGAGCAGTGTGCTGAGCTACATCCCCAGCCCTCCCTCTCCTTTCCTCTAGAGAAAGCACTGTGGTCCAGGAACATTCAGGAGTCTAAAATAAAGAATCACACTTTTATGCCGCATTCATGTCAATGTGTCAATAACAGAAAAATTCTGTGCACTAGAAATATTTCATTTGTATACTTTATTCAACCTCAGCTGTGAGGGGGATAATCTAAACTCCTGTTAGAATCCACTCATAAAACATTTAATAACCTATAAAATTCAGATTTTGGAGCCTCCCACTCCCTGTGCACCAGATGATGCCCCCTCTTCCTGCAGTCCCTTCCCGGGGTCTCGCGTCGGTTAGGCCCTAGGAGAGCTGCCCTCGTCAGCGTCCCGTACAGTGCTCCACAGAAACCTGCTCTCTTCAGCGGGGCCGCCACTGCCCACATATCACAGCTGAGTATTTGAAGTGTGGCTGGTGCAGGACCTGAATTTTCATTTAATTTTAATCAGTGTAAATTTAAACAGCTGCATTTAAGGGGTAAGCGGCAAGTCTGATGAGGCTCCAGACTGCAGACTCTTTGCTGCTTTGAGGCAAGTGTGTTCTCCAGCATTCACCTGTGCCCGGGAAGAGGGGGCAGCTCTTTGCATTTTTAAGTGGTATAAAAGTGATTCGTGGATACCTTTAATAACAATCATTTTAAGCAGTATACTCATTGTTACTCAGACTATCTGTATACATTCGTCCTGTCTAGTTGTGTCAGTGTTCTGTTTATCTGTGACACAGTCCCCCATGTTAAGCTATAACCCAGGTCCTCTGACATCAGGTCAATTTTTTTGTTCTTTCCTTTTTTTTGTTTGCTTTTGGTTTTGGTTTTAGGGTGTTTGTTTGTTTGCAGTACTGTGGATTGAACCCAGGGCCTTTGTACCTAAGGCTTTTGCAGTGAGGTGCACCCCCCCACACCCTTTTAAAATTTTTTATTTTGAGACACAGTCTCACAAAGTTGCCCAGGCTGAGAAACCTGCAATCTTCCTGCCTCAGCCTCCCAGAGTGTTGCTTCCGCATGCCTTTCCTGTGTCTGCACTAAGGTCTCTGCAGCAGGGTAGCCTCGGTAAGACACTGCCAGCATTTGCAGTGATGAGGGCAAGTGAGAGAGCAGAGGGAGGTCAGTCTTGCATCCCTTTGGACAAAGGAGTTCTGCCTTGGGGTGAGCTGGGACTGGGTTCAGCTCCAAGTGGGAGCGCTGAGGATTGAAGCTCAGCAGAGCATCCGATCCGCCATCCGAGTAGCTCTTGGCCTCGTGGAGAGGAGGGTGGCCTGCCCCCAGGTCAGAGAGATGGCTCCCTGTCTCGCTCCCTCCCTCACCTCGTGTGAGCTTGGCCTCAAGGCCTGTGGTGGCGCCGACCTGTTTCTGAATGCACTGACTACCATTGGGAAGCCAGAGGCTGCCCTGTTCTCTCCCACGGCTCTTTGGACTCTGGTCACTCAGCTCCCCTCCGCTGGGGCGGCTTTGAGATGGATTTGTGTTTCTCAAGTCGCACACCTGCCTCAGATCTATTATATGGGAGAAAAGGGAACAGGGTATTGGGGGACAGCTATCTCTGCCACCTAATTTTAAGTTTTTAAAATTTTTTTTATTTTTAATAGTGCATATTTGCAGTACATCATGATTATGTGCATTGTGGGAACTGGTACATTACCTAACATTCAGTTCCTTTTTTTCAATCCCTGTTTTGAAAAATTTTTGCCAGTATCAGATCCATTTATTTTATAAGTCCTTGTTGAATTATCATAAAACAGATTAAGAGCCAGACTAATAGACCAAAAAAACATAAAAACACATAAGACAATTATACTAAAGGTACACTTTAGGATACATTGTCCATGCTGGGTAACAATAACTTTCTCTTTTTTCCTATTGTCTGTCTTTATTTTGCACTTTATATATTAGATTTCTTATATAAGAGAAACTGAGATATTTAAGCTTGTGTGTCTTATTTACTTTACTTAACATTGTAGTCTCAAGATGCATCCATTTTCTTACCAATGACTAGTTTATCCTTTTCTATGGCAGAGTAGAACTCCATTGTGTATAAATACCACATTTTCTTTACCCATTCATCTGTTGATGGACATATAGGCTGCTTCCAAGGCTTAGCTATTATGAATTGTGCTGCTGTAAACATGGACATGCATACATCACTGTGACATGATGTCTTTAAGTATTTTGGGCAGATAACTGGAAGGGGAATAGCTGGGTCAAAAGGAATTTCTAGTTTTAGTCTTTTGAGGAATCTCCATTCTGTTTTCCATAGGATTGTGCCAGTTTACATTCCCACCAGCAATGAAGAAGGGTTCCTTTTTCCCCTGCAGCCTCTTCAGCATGTTATTGGTAGATTTCTTGAAGATAGCTGTTCTTTCTTAAGATGGAAACTGAATGTTAATTTGCATTTCTGAATGGCCAACAGTGTTGAACATTTTTTAATGTATTTATTGGCTTTTGGCACTTGTTCATCTGAGAAATGTCTGTTCATTTCAGATGCCCATTTTTTGAGTCCTTTATATATTCTAGATAGCAGTTCTTTGAGCAGTACCTGGAAAAAAATTTTTCCCATTCTGTAGGGGTCTCTTCATTCTGTTTCTACCACCTGATGTTTAAAGGGATCTTGTAAAGTCATCAAATGATGTGTTTCTTCCTCCTTGGGACCTTCAGTTATTCCTTCTAATCTAAATGATGTGTGGACTGTAAAACGTTCCTGGTTTCCTTCCAATTCTAAATTACAGTGATGCTTGCTTTTCTTTTTCCCTTTTTTTTGCTACACTGATCTCTGTGATCAGCCTTTTTCCTGCCCTATAGCTAGTTTAAAATATATAGCCTCCAGGAAGAATTTTAAGTCAAAAATCAAAACATCAAAATCAGTTCCTGCTGTTATTTCCCAAGATAGATCGCTGAGCAGAGCTAATTAACTTGAGCTGTTCTTTTTGATTCTTGTTTTTAAAACCATCTTGGCTAGATGTTTTTAAATGACTACTCCTCAATATGTAATAGGCACCTTGCTCTGGAAACCTTTACTGACCCTTCATTAAAAAAAAGATTTATTGCACACCTGCTGTGGGCCAGGCATGAGGCAAAGCATAGGCTCAGCGTGCACGCATTCCCAGCAAAGGGAAATTCAGTGAGTTGCTGCATGATGGAGGCTGGCGATGAAGCTGTGTCCCGTAGGCAGGAAGAGGGAAGGCTTAGGATCAAGCCGCTGTTTGGGAACGCAGTGTGGAGCTGTGGCTCACTGTGAAGATACTTAGCCCTGAGAAGTCATGTAGAGGGGCTGCAAGGTCCTCTGTGCTTGTGGGACAGCATCCAATTCAGGTGCCATCTCTCCTCTGGAGCTTCTTGCAAGACAATCATTTCCCTTCTCTGTGTCGTCCCTCATGTTCTGCTGATTGTGGAACAATGTGTGGTCACATCTCTGTCACCCTCCCTGCTGCCCCTGGGTGGACTCAGTCTGCCTCTGCTCCTCCTCTGTGCCTCCTCTTGTTCTCTACTCACCTGTCATCATCCCTATTTTTATTATTGATGTCACTTTCGTATCTGTGTAACTTGACACTCTAGCACAGAGCACATAGTAAATGAGCATCAGTTTGTTTGGAGGTACTGAGTTATCAACACATGAGGTGCCCTCTCTTACATCCACGGGAAAACTGTCATCGGCCTAGTCCTCATTTCTTTACTGGATCTTCTTTTTTGATCCTTCGTGATGATCAGATACATCTTCCCTGTTGATTTTCAAAGATCCACGAACAGTGTTCTCACACCCTATGAGCTGGCAACAGAAATATTCCCAGTAGATTGAATGATTGATTGATTGACTTATTCATTCACTCATGCATGCATGCAACTTAAGTTTACAGAGCAGATGGTCCTGCTCAGTATCAGGAAAATGTTACTGTGAACAGCATTCCTTTCTTGGAGCTTATGTTGTAATGGAAGGAAACATTTTAAACAAATGACTACATTTGATGGAAAGCAATGCTCTAAAGCTAAAGTAATATGAAGAGAAAGCAGAGCAGGAAAAGCACTTCCTCTCAGCATCTTATTTTCTGCCTTTGATCATCTAATGTGTTCTTTGTTGCTGTAAGTACCTTATCAGTTAAAGTGTGTGGGGTTCAGGAATTCTCTGTGAGGTAAATGAGTATGGCTAGCAGCAAGAGCCACGGAGATTTATCCTTTTTGCTTGCTTTTGTTGTTAAAGGAAAGCATGGAAACACATTTTCAAGCTTGTTAAGTGACTCTATCAATATTTGTTCTTGTCTGGTAGCCCATAGTGACATTTTTACCTTGCTTCATTTGAAGGCTCTTGAAATCTGTCAACAGAGAAACTTTGTAGAAGAAACTGTTTATCTTCTAAGTAAGTAGCTTTATTTTTAATTTTGGTCCCCGTAAACAAAGAAATGATGCGGATTGTGTAAGGACTGATGTAGGTTTTAGTATAAAGTAACACAATTTCAAGCCCATTTTGTATAAGAGTTTCAAATGTGAAAAGAGTTTAACATATGAAAAAGATTAATATGTGAAAAACATTTCACAGCACAATAGAGAAGGGTTTTTGAGTAGTGTTGAAAGAATGTATTAGTAATGTGTAATAAACACAAGAAACAAAATAAAACTATCACATGACAGATTAGAACTAGTGTTTTAAATATTCTAATCAGTTTACAGTACCTTCATATTGGTAGAAAATAATCTTCATTTTCAAAACTCACACCATACATAACCGGAGGAAAGGGAATTAAATGTGAAGTTTTGAAGAGAGACAACTTTTTAATACAATGTCGTCACTAGTTGTCTCTGGTCTTCTGGTTCCTGCCCCAACACATGTCATAGTTTCTGGACCAAGCATTGCAAGACCCAGACCTCCTTTTCACATTCGACCACAGTGCATCAGAGAGCAATGCAGGATTTCCTGAGGATGTCATAAGGAAACCAGGTTATTAGTGACATACAGCAGAAAGTTTTTGTGAGCTGTTTCTCCAGTGTCACTTCCCCACTAGGGTTGTCCCATGTCACACCTTCTCTTATACAACACTGTCATTGGCTCCTTTGGCCTCTGTTGAAAATTTTCCAGATCTTCTTTTCCCACTTATGCACATGCAGCGTATGGTTGCTTAGCCACAGACCAGGGACTATCCAACTGTGGGACCTATTTACCTTAGGAAAAAGGTGCATTTAGTTAAATGGGGCTGCATTTAGTTACTTGAGCATATTATTGGGGTTCTGATATACCACCTCAAGTAGTTCAGCCATTTATTTCTTGGGGGAACACTGTTTGCAAGAAGTAATCTGCTGGATTATTTGTCATGCAATACTGCCTTAGAAGCAGACTTATAAAGATAGCTATGTCTGGTTTTATAAACATTTTTAAATCCTGTACACGTAAATAACTTTTTAAAAAACATAAGCTGTCTGGGACACAGTGCTACCAAAGGGATACCAAGGGCGGTGTCCTTTTTTTTTTCCACAAGCCAGCTGTTTACTTGAGAGTGGTAACCCACAGTGAGGAGGATTCAGGATCCTTTCCCAGCCCCGTACAACAGGAGACAGGGATAAGGTGACAGCCCACAGCAGGCTTTCTAAAGCATGAACCATGATAAAAGCTCATGGAAATTATTTAAAAGTATTGAAATGCCAGTAGATCTATGAGCAAAGTGTGTAAAGATAACTGGCTAATAGAAGCATAGGTTGTAAATAATTTGTCTCATGAAGGGTGTTGCCAGGCATTCCCCTGAACTTGGAAGAAGAAATGAGAGAGCCCACGGATAATTGAGTCTGCAGTTGTATCAGAAGAGGGACATGCAAAGCCACCTTAGAGAGGCAGAATGATTTTCTAGGCCTGTAAAAGTCTTAACCATACCAAATGTGAAGATGCTAACATCCAAAGGAAACACAGGTGTGTGGGAGGGAAGACAGAATCTAGCAGACCTGGGCTCACAGACCAGCTTTACCTGTTAGTAGGTCGTGGCAAGTAACTAACATTTTTGTTAACTCTTGTATAAGGTGGTGGCGTTAGTAGAACATCCCTCATAGGATTCCAGGGATTCCTGAACGTTGCAGTTCATATAAGAAACTTACATGAGTGCTCTGCACAAAGTGAACATCCACTAAATAGGAAATACTTACCTCACTATGCTACACATAGTAAATGCAACACATAAGAAAATGTGCTTTTGCTTTAGCTTCTAAACTGTGAGCAAGGTATAAGAGAAGCTATTTGTTTTTAAAATAAAGGACTCCTTTCTCACTTGCTCCCCCACCTAGGCCGGATGGGCAACAGCCGAAGTGCCCTGAAGATGATCATGGAGGAGTTACATGATGTG
Organism: Heterocephalus glaber; assembly: GCF_053883595.1. Taxonomy (NCBI): domain Eukaryota; kingdom Metazoa; phylum Chordata; class Mammalia; order Rodentia; family Bathyergidae; genus Heterocephalus; species Heterocephalus glaber. The sequence continues at coordinate 29,762,312 of NW_028258381.1, forward strand.
GATAAAGCAATTGAATTCGCCAAGGAGCAAGATGATGGAGAACTCTGGGAGGATCTCATTTTATATTCCATCGACAAACCACGTAAGCAGAGAAGCCATCTGTGATCATGTTTCTTCTCAATATGGCCAGTTACATATAGAGTAAGATTTAGCTCAGTGGTTCTCGGCGCCTGCCTCACAAGCAAAAGGTCCTGAGTTCAATCCCTGGGACCAAAAAAGAAAAATATAGTGAAGTATCTACAATAAAAGTAGGGCAGGCCTGTTGTAAGGATTCTTGTCCCTCTCCTGGGCAGAAAGGGCTGATGTCTCCTCACTGCACTGAGTGTGACACAGAGCATGTGGGTACACAGCTTATTAATTGTGCCCCATGAGACAAATTGTCTATTACAGCCACATTGAATGAATGTCACCTGTATTGGGTTAGCTTGGTTTTGTTTTTCATTTGTATACCAGTATTTATTTTGAAATTATATAGCTCTCACCAGTCTGTCATTATGGAAACGTATTTGAATGTTTCCAATACAGCCTTTACTCTCTCTTTCCTGCCCCATTTTATCAGTGCAGCCCCAGGAGTTTATATTTGTTGGCCCTCTGGTTTACCATTTGCATTGAGCTATAATTTTAGAAACAAAAGCAGTTACCCAGCGGTAACCCAAGGCCTCTTTTGAAGATGCAGAAATGATTGACAGGCTAACAGTGGTGGTTTAGAGTCTCCTCTCCCTCCCTTTGGTAGGAAGGCTTCATGTTCAAATACATTCATCTGAAATTGGCTCCAATGACCTAATCTTTTGAAATACAAGGAATGTAATTAGGCATAATGAAGATTTAAGATTCCTAATACACCAAATGGACACGGGTATGGCCTGGTTTTGAATGTGGGCTCATTGCTTGCTAGCTTTGTGACTGGGTTAATCAGACATCCCATCTCCCCTATCTGTAAAATGGGGACACATAACAATCCTACCTTGGAAAATACTGGAGAGAAGAATATAATAGGTGAACCCCAGGGAGTTCCCAGTAAATATTAGTTGTTTCTTTTTGATAGTACAAACTATATTTTGAATGAAAGTGATCATTTTTTCTCCTGTTTTTAAACTGTTCTCAGTTTCTCCTTTATGTCTTGAGGGAACTTAACTCTCACAGTTTTAACATTTTTTAAAGTTAGTTTTTGATGGAAAAGTGCATTATATGCAAGTTACTTACAAATAAAGTGTATTATAACATCACTTATACATCAGTTGTCTTCTGTGCTATTTTGCAGCATTTATTACTGGCTTGTTAAACAACATTGGTACACATGTTGACCCCATTCTGCTGATTCACCGAATTAAGGAAGGAATGGAGATTCCCAGTCTGAGAGATTCATTGGTAAAAATTCTCCAAGACTACAATTTGCAGGTAAGTGTATCTTGGACAAAAAAGCATGCTGACCTAAATAACTCACTCTTGAATAAGTCTAAGATTTGTTATTAGACCCTTTCAATTTGATACAGTTTACTTAGGTTCACCTATTTGGAAAACCATTCAGGAAACTAGAGCTGAGCCCAGTGGTGCACATCTGTAATCCTGGCACTGTAGGAAGCTAAGATAGAAGGATCCCAGGTTCAAGCCCAGCCTGGGCAACTTAGTGAGACCCTACCTAAAAAAAGTTAAAAAAAAGGGTTGGGATGTAGCTCAGGGTTAAAGTCCTGGGTTCAGTCCTCAGGATCACATACACAAAAAAGAAAAGTAGAAACATCACCCCTTGAGGAACCCATCTGATTACTAAACCATCTCCAGACTGTATTAGTGTGTGGAGCAGGTGTTCTTCTTAGTATGGGATATGCAGCATGATGTCAAGGAGGGTATGAGAACCGCTGGGGCTGCTGCATCAAACCACTCAAATGTCTTCAGGGAGAATAAATAATTTTTCAAATAGTTTAATAATTTTTGTTTATGCCATTCAGTAATCCATTGTGTGAAACATGATAATGGATTCTATTTAACCTTTGTCTGTTTTGCTAGAATGGTACAATTTTATTATTCTCTTAATTTAGAATTTGTGATAAGAAAAATGGAACCCATTACTCTCATAGTTCATATGTTAATTACAGAGCATCTGAGCAATTCCTGTCATTCAGGGTGCTGGTAGTTTCCATACAGCTTGAAACTGTTTAAAACATACTTCCTTAAAAATTTAGACTGTGTTTCCTCTGATTCACTTGAAAATTAGTTTCTATCATAATGGATGAAATTGCTTTCCTGGACACAACATGATCTTGCAGGTAAAGCCAAAAGGTAAGGTTGTAAGATGAGTGTTGTTTGAAAACTTACTGGACCAGTAGTCACAGTGGAGGGTACAGAGTCAAGGGCTGCCTGCTGAACTCAAAGTAACGTCTGAGGTAAGGCCAGGTGAAAAGAAGAAGAGACTGAGGGAAGATCAGTGGCGTGTAAACAACAGGGCTGTAAAGGAATGGCAGAGCTGGAGGGACAAGGAGTAGTCACCAGGGAGTGTAATACTGTTAACGTGAAAATGCCCAGAGCTGGAGTGGACATGTTCAAATATATACACAATGGAATATTACTTGAGCATAAAGAAGAATGAAATCATGTCATTTGCAGGAGACTGTCTGGAACTAGAAACCATCATGTGTGAAATTAGCCAGAAAGTATCAGACTCAGAAAGTTAAATACTATCAAATGTTTCGGTTATATGAGAAATCTAAAAAATAAGTAATTAAAATGAAGGAGAGAAGACAGGAAACCAGAAGATAGAGTTGTGGAGAGGGAGGTTAGGGCATTGAAACTGATTAAGATATGTTAATTGCATGTGCCAGCTTCCCCAAATAAATCCCATCATCATGTAGCATTAATATCTTCTGAAAAGTTAGATGAGGGGAGCAGTCATTGGAGCGGATTAGTCAGGAAACAGGGCTGGGCCTCAGGGACCTGCAGTGTTGCCCCTGCAGTCCGTGGGGCTGTGCTGCCACTGAGCTACACAGCTGTCCAGGAGAGGATTTCCCTGCAGGTCCATCTGGAGCAGTCAGACCTCGCTCAGGAGTGTTGTTGGGGAAGGGGTCACTGGGGGAGAAACTGGAGTTCAGCTGAGCCAGAGCAATGGGGGAGCTGTTGGGCAGAGAGCTTAGTGGTGTGCAGGGCTCATTTCCAGTGGGGTCTGGAGGGCCACAGATGGCCCAGGACAGAGGTTATGGGATGGAGAATGAGAAAGGGAAGAACGAGGTGGTGAGTGGGGAGAGATGGCAGAGGGGGTCTGCATTTTGGGCAGCACCCTAGGAATGCAGAACAGAATGGTGATCCAGGCTGGGAAGCCAGCTAGGCTTGGAATTGCACTTGGTGAGAGTGGTTAAAAGTGCCCTGCCCTAGTCAACCCTGGGCACGAGTGAGTTCACAAACTGTGCCTTGCTGGCCCTTACCTCTGGGTGTGCCCCCCAGATATGCTGAAAATTTCAGATCCACATTTGATGTCCACAGAGCTTAGCCCCTGGGATGAAAGGTGCCGTTTTGGTGCTTTCGAGACTACCCATAAATCCCCCTCTCTGGGCCCTTAGTCCCAAGAAGTCCGCTCACCACCACGGTCCCACTGCTCACTCATTGTTAATGAACAAACGGCATAGTTCTGAGTTGGCTGGGAATAAAAATAAAATTATTATTAGATGCAAAATGAATGTCTAACATAAAAATCCACTCAAACAGCTGCTAAATCAATATTTTATCCTGTTAATTATAGTTTACAATATACTGAGAGCCTTGCCTTATCCTGTGTAAGCATGCAGGTGGGTAGTGTGGTAAAAAGGCTGAGAATTATGTACCCAGGGGGTTCAAAGAGCCCTTGCTGCCTGTAGTCCCTCAGCAAGGAAGTGGCTTCTCAGGGGAAGAAGAGACCCAGAAGGAAGGTGGCAGAGCCTTGGAAACTGCCACACCTGTTGTCCCCAGTGGGCTCAGTGGCCTTGGTGGAGGCTGCTGAGAGAGTGTGGTATGCGGGGCAGGTTGTTTCAGAAATTCCAGGCTGGTTCCTTCTCATGGATGAAGTAAGAGATTAGATTTTTTTTTTTCCCCTTGTGGGAAAGGCAGCTCTTTTTCATTAGTGGCCATTTATTTTCTCTCTCTAGGCAACTGATTAGGCATCATTGTAAAATTAGCTTACATCTCTCAGCAGAGCCTTTGCAGTTTCCAAAGGATTCCACTCATTTTAGTCTTTGTTTCATAAAACTGTAGTTGATTTTTTCATGTTCTCAGCACAAAAAATTGGCACTCCCTCCTCATCCCTCATTTGAGGGGAAATGTTGCAGTTCCCAGAATGTGGAGGGATGGGCAGCAACCCCAGTGGATATTAAGAACCATTCAGGAAACAGAGATGCAGGTCAGATGTTAGAGAAATGATACCACAGAGCTTCGTGGCACCATTTTTTGGCTAATGTGCACTGGGAATCTATTGGGGGAGATATGCAATTGAATATGCAGCGTTTTCAATGTATTTGAGCACCAAAAATGCTTTGGGAGATCATTTCAAATTAGAAAAAGAAGTAGAGGAAGTTTTTGGAAAAAAATTCAAACAGCTAGTTTCAATACCCCAGCAGCTCTCTCTAGCTAAAGTACAGCCTCAGGACACATGTTAAAAGCCTCTGACATAGTTGAGGGAAATGGATATTCAGCCACATTGTCAATGTTTAATTTATTAAGGCTTGTTACCTTATTAATGTAATTAAGCAACAGATTATTAAAAGTTCATGAATCAGTAAGAAGAAAATAACCTGTATTTTACTTTATAAACCTCAGATGTTTGTAGGCTTGACTTCAAGACAAATAACTTCGATACAAATTGTTCCCCCAGCTATATATAAAACGGTGCTTTAGTTTTTCCAATACACTGACCAGTTCCCAAGTTATTTGTGTCATTAGTTTTTTCCTATTTTTAGTATATTTATATTTTCTATTTTAAAATTTCTATAAAGTAAGCATCTGTCTTATTCAGCATATCCTTTTCTGTTGCAGAGATGTTTCCCCTCAGCACCTGTCTTTAAACACTCTCCTTCTGACTGTCTTACCTGACAGGCCATCCTGTAGGAGCTGACACCTGCCTTTCAGAGTGCAGGGCTGAGGCTCGGAAAGGTGAAATGACTTGCAGTCTAGGACAGTGAAGATGTAGGTTTGAACCCACGTCCTTTGGCCGAGTCTCCTGACTTTCCCATCCAGGACTCTATTTTCTCTCATAGCCACAAGCAATCTTTTCAGAACGATCTGCTGATTAGGGCTGATTCCTTGTGGGTGACCCTTCTTGGGGGAAATGGCAAACACGTCTCAGCTTGCTCCGGGAAAGGCAAGGGGAGCAGAGGAGCTGGCGCTTGGTAGAACCCTCTGTGAGCCGAGCCTGCTGGAAATCGGAGTGTGGTCCTCAGCACTCTCCAGCTTCTTCCCTCCACTAACTCACTCCAGATGGCTCCATGCCTACCAGTTATTTTCCTGTACTTACATTTGCTACAGTCCCCACATTTCTTGTTTCCCATGTCTCTTTGAAATCCAGCGACAAATTAAGAGAAAATAGTGACATCTTTCTTCTATGCTTTTTGGACCCACATCAGTTTTTTTCGCTTACAGTATATAAGCTTTTTCTCCCCCTAAAAGATAGTTTTTAACTCATAAATCATTAAAATAAACTTTGAAGACCAAATGGATATTTTTTCCTTTTACGTGATTTCAGTTTGGCCTCATCGCAGATGTTAGGTGACACAGGTGGCCTGTCACAACCCAGTGTAATTTCTTTAGTCAGCTTGGTATATGCACACTTGTTTTTTCTTTTTTTGGTACCAGGGATCAAACTCAGGACCTTGTGCTTGCAAGGCAGGCAGTGGAATCACTGAGCTAAATCCCTGGCCTACCTGCACACTTTTTGCTGTTGTAAATTTGCATATAGTTGTGTTTATAAAATTGCTTTTGATAAAAGTCTGTCTTTCCTGTCTTACTTCAGAAGTTTATCAGCTTTGATCATAGTGTCAAATCAAAAGCAAAGCTGTTGGAAGTAGAATTTAAGTGCCATGGTATGTAGCCTAGAGGAAGGGCTGGAAAAGAGCGAGGAGGCTTGGACCAGGTCTTTATAACACAGTGGGGCTTGCAAAGCCAGGGAGCAGCCCGTCATTTGCAGTTCTGATGAAGAGCATTGCAGTTTCAGCTCAGCAACAGCAAAAACCTCAATATTCGAAGACTCTTTTCAAATAAAAATTTCAGAAACTTAGCAGTTTTTGATAACATTTTGCCAACGCCAGATGTCCGTAATGAACAACAGTGACCTCATTGATGTGTATGTAGTCTTCCGTTGCTTTATGAAGTGTCAGTATAGTCTGATGTTTTACTCTTGGTCGGAATTATCAATGACGGTAAGCTGTAGGAAATTAGAATGAATCTGAAGTCTCAGGTTGGTTTTCAACAGCTGTCTAAGTAGCAAACTGAATTTTGAAGAGGAAACAAAGGTTATGTTAATAGAATACAGAATTTAGAAAAACAGAACTCTGGGGAGAAACGAGTAGTTAAGTCTGTGGGAGGAAGGAAGTTGCTCCATCAATATGGGTAATCTTGGGAAAACAGGAAAGATCATAAAGAAAATGCATCTCAAAGATAACACTGCACTTTCTAAGCAATGCCCACAAATATTTTCGAGCTGAAAATTAGTATCATTATGAAGTTAGGGAAGAAAGACTGGTTTATCTTCAGCGAAATTCTCATAGGCGGTAAGGAGGATTACAAAGCAAGGGTTAGGAATGGTGGTCTTATTTACGAAGTGGAGTCATTTTCTAGGTTACAAGATGTTCCCAGCTGATTTTAATCTCTGAAAGCAGTATCAGAGGCCACCCAACACACATTATAGGATACCAGTGTAAATCAGGAGGAAACAGGCAAGAACAGTTTTGCTGGGTAAAAATCACTTTTAACTTTGAAAGAGCAATAAGTGTACTTTGGAGTACAAAAATTACTTTGGGGGAGGTGGGTAGAGAAAAAGGTGCAGTCCTAAAACCACCTCTTTAGAAGCTTCTGCAGTCTCCAGATATCCTGAAACCAGCACAAAAGGTTTTGGCAAATTCTAAGAAGTCTGAGAAAAAGATACAGGGAAATAACCAGCACACCCTTAAAAAAGAAAGCCTTTACAAACTTAAGTTTTCAACACCTGAAGTAGGTAAAGAATACAAGCTCATAGCAGGTTCTTTGAAAACCCAGAAGAGATTAACAACTATCTAGGAAAATATAAGTTACCAAGAACAAACAGAACAGATCTGTAGTCATTAAAGAAACAGAATGAGTGGTCAGAATGTACAGGCACAGCAAAAGCCTATTCCATAGATAATTTTAGAGACAAGTCTTATCAGACCTTTAAAGAAACAAGCAACCCCTGTTTACATGCAGTTTTCCTCTGTTAGGATGAAAAACTCCTCTGTTCTTCGTGGGGCACTTACAAACTTAACACCAGCATTACATGAGGGCAGTAGGAGAGAATATGGCCCTTTAACGCAGCTGTAAAGACCCACAAATTATTAGCAGTTTGAGTATCACCATTCAATTGCTAAAAGTCATTCATATCACAAATATTATTGATTCTAAAGCATCATCTAGTCTTAGAATTTATATAAAAAGTAAAATACTAAAATTATCTAAAATGAGTAAGGAAGGTAGGTTTATCAGAGATTAAAACTTAATATGTCAGAATGTAAAACAGTATAGTATAATGACTTTGAGAAACTTACAGTTACTTAAAAAATTAAACATGTACCTACCACATAGCAGGTATGGTATTTATATAAGACATGGAAAGCAGTTCCACAAAAACATGTGCATAACAACATTATGAGGACCTGTCGCCCTAGCAGCCTTATACTGGAAACGGCCTAAATATCTGTCAGTGGAAGACCGTCCCTTAGAGTGGGTACCTCTTGGTCACAGGATGACTGCTTTATCTCCATACCTCTCAACCACATTCCAGACAAGAAAATACGGAAGCAAAAAGCTTTTTTTCTAATGAAGCTTTGCTTTTTTTTTTTTCTTAATTTGGAAGGGGCAGCTTCCCAGGCCAAATGTTGATTTCATGACCAGAAGTTACATGATGAGCAGCTGCCACGTGCACATTTTAGTTGGATGCACCCTAAACATAGTCGGAGTTGTACTTGTAAGGTAGCAGAAGGAACTGGAGTGCAAGAAGGGGTCAACAATACTTTGTTTTCTGGAATAAGCAGATCTGAAACACAAAGGAAAGAAGGTAACAGGTTGGTTAAATCTAGATGGAAGGAATTTGAGTATTTTTCTTTTTAATATTGCATGTCATTGAAAAGAAAAATAGCACCAAATAATGGAAGGTCGTCCTGGTTACTTTCCTTGCCACTGGGACACAATACCTAACACCCACAACTTAGAAGACAGGTTTATTTTGGCTCACAGTTTGCAGAAGTTTCAGTCCATGTTCTGCTGGCTCCGAGGCAGGGCAGCATGGCTGAGGCCCGTGTGGACAGGAAGCAGAAGGTGAAAGAATCCTGGGAGGGACATATGCCCTTCCAGGCCGCACCCCAGTGACCCACCTCTTCTGACCAGACCTCACCCCCTAACAGTGAGTCACCTATAAGCACTCAAATCCACTCGCCTTTCAAGAGCCCCACCTTTGAGGGCATGAGGCTTGGGTGGGACATCCAGATATAAACTATAACAAAGGTAGGACTCAGTACAAGCAGCAATGGTCCTGGAAAACTTAGTCACAGGAGAGTGCATGTGCCCTAAATGCCTAAAGAATGCCAACCATGTGGAGATTGGAAGGAGACAAGTGGAAGATGACAGTCCACACCTGGGAAGGGGCTTAGGTAACCTTTATAGACAGAAGTTAGCAGAACTTGGGAATGGGAAGGTCAGAAAGGCTTAAAGCCAACTACTACTGTGCCATCCGACATTCACGGCAAACACCAAATATGAGCAATTAGGGTGAAGCCAGTGTCGTCTAATGGAGTTGCTACAGGGGTACAGGGACCCTGTCATCATCACACCTTTGCGCATGCAGGGTCCTGTGCAAGGCCACATGGAATCCCGTACAGCTGTCTCTTACCTCCCCGCACCGTAAGAGTCTCGGTCAGCGGGGATGTGAGGGACTGAACACTTCTCCACAGATGTCCCGTTTTTGATACCCCACCTGTCGTCATGTCAGTGAAACTTAGTGTTTTTATATATGTTTGACTAGGAGCTTTGGATTCTGATCAAATGAAGTGGGAAGTGACAAAGTTAGCTGTATCTGTGGACTTTTCCTTCTACCATCTGCAGGCAGCTGACGGTCCCTGTTCAGAAAGTGTCATCCTGCTGGGAGATGGTTTCTTCGTTTGCAGTTTTGCTCCTTTTAGTGTGCAGACGCAGTAGCTTCTGTCTAGACTGTGCCGTCCTCCTGTATTATTCACGCAGAATGCCCTGAGCACCCCGCGGGTCAGAGATGCTACGACTGACATTATTTTTAAGTTTATTATTTTGGTGTTGGAGGTTGAGCACATGTATGTGCTTGGTTATAAATTTCCCTAAATTTTATACTTTAATGATGTCTGTTAAATTTTAATGTCTGTAAAATGGATCCAAAAAAGGCCATTTCAGCTGGGTGTGGTGGTGGTGCATGCCTGTAATCCAGCAGTCTGGGAGGCTGGAGCAGGAGAAGCACAAGTTTGACCCCAGCCTGAGCAATTTAGCAAGAGCCTGTCTCAAAAAAAATCAACAAAGGGTTCAGGATGTAGATGTAGCTCCGTGTGAAGGCTCCAGGTTCAATTGCCAGTACCACCACCCCCACCACAAAAAATAATCCATTTCTAGTAAAATTTTAAAGAAAACCTCATGGGCAGTGTCTCAGTTAATGCAAGAATGCTAACATCTAGTCATGTGTTACTCATCAGTACTAGAAACATTAGGAACAGAGCCATAATCTGAATGTCAGTTCTGCTTTTCTGAGTGTGGCCTTCATATACATAGTATATGCATACACTCTTCCTACACATAGAAGCTCTTGGAGACTTTTAGGGGGAACACAGGCCATTGGAAATCATAGTTTTGGAGGACCACACTTGGCCATTCCCTTTCCTCAGTATCATGAATCTAAACCTCGACAGGCAAAACACACCTGTAGGTTTGGCGTTAGAGACTGATGTCACTCAAAGCCAAAGCTCTTGAAAGGGGCAACTCCTGTGACACACAGCCACTATAAGTCACTTGGCTCTCTGCTCAGCTTGTCACCTCCACCCAGTGCCGTGGCCATGAGGAGGACCCTATAGCTGTCCGTGCAGTGAATAGATCGGTTTGTGAAATAAAGGAGTGATTTTGGACTAACAGACTGTCCATCCCAGGCAAAGATTGGAAGGTTGGAGTGAACAAGTCACAGAAGGGCTGGAGGCAGAGAACCAGTGTGAGAAAGCCCCGTAAGCCAACAGTAGCCTGGGTTATTATGGGGCCTGTGTGACCAGAGCTTGGAATTTGTCCTTCAGTTTTCAAGGGCTATAGAGCCACTGTGTTGTCATTAAAAAAATAAAGATATGAAGGGTAATGAGTGGCTCATGGCTGCCCAGGTCTGTCCTTGAGGTTCAGAGGTAGGAGGAGGAGGTTAATGAGGGAAAGAAAGCCATCAGCGCCTCTGGAGGATTTTGAGCACAAGAACTTTCTCAGGCACCAGTAAGAAGCCCTTCTACTCAGGATGGCTTCTCTCTTCAAATGTGTGCATTAGATTCTGCTGCGGGAAGGCTGCAAGAAGATCCTTGTCGCCGACTCCTTGTCCTTACTGAAGAAGATGCACCGCACTCAAATGAAAGGCGTTCTGGTCGATGGTGAGTAGAACCGAAACCGCCTCTTGGAGCCGTGGGACCTGCCGCGGAGACAGCCTCCTCGCCTAACCCCAGTGCGTTCTCTTACAGAGGAGAATATCTGCGAGTCCTGCCTATCCCCCATCCTCCCTGCAGGTAAGAAGGTTGGAAGAGAAGCGGCCCAAAATATGTGTCCATGATGGGTGGAATTAAAATTCTGAAATTGGCTAATTGCTATTTCTAACCTTTCAGAATAATCTGGGTTAGGGAAAAATTTCCACTTGTGTCTGCTCAGTTGGTGCTGGTGCCACCGTCTGTCTGTCTGCACAGCGGAGGTGTCCAGCTCTGGGTCTTGTGGCCTCCGCAGGCACAGCTTGAGGACCCAGGTCCACTCGCCCCAGGGGCTGTGGGTCTGGGAGCCTGAGAACATCCATTTCTATCAAGCTCCCAGGGAACTAATGCTGCTATTGGAGGGGCCCCTCTTTGAGAACCCTGTCCCCAAGTAAAGCAAAGGCAGGTAAAACTTAGCAGCCATATGTTTGAACTCTGGATGGCAGACTGTTAGGTATCTAGGAAACCATTTAGGGTTGGCCTTGCCTTACTCTTCCTCTTTGATGTACCTCTAGGCACCCAGAGCTCTCATCTCACATCTCCATGGAAACTTAATACTCAGCATCTAATTGGAACTGTGACTCTTTCAAAGAGAGATACAAGCTTTGCTGTATTTCTGTTTCCTAGTATCTGTCTTCCTATAGGACGAAGAGTCTCTTGAGGATCATTCTGACATAAAAGAGGAAATCACATAATTTGAAAGCAGATATTCAAGCATAGTTGTCAAGATACTAAAAGATGGTAAAATTCAGCACTAAACACCTGGCTGGCCTCACATGCCCTTAGCAGGAAGGGATTATTTCATAGGCAGTAGAATGAGAAGTCATTTTCTAGAAGCAGGAGGTTTGGAGTTTGAACTACTTCCGTTAAAACCTGCCATGGTTGTAAGCCAAAGAAGCGGCTTTCCTGGGGGTGCAGGCAGGGTCTCAGCAGGAAGGGACCACATGCAGCCCACGTACAGTGAGACGCCCGCTCACCAGACTGATGTTTACAGAAATGAGCCAGCCGCCCTGTGCCAGAGATGAGGATGCGCAGGTGGGCATGCAGCGACACACAGGCCCCCGGCTGAGATTCTGACCCACGTCTGCCCTTGACATTGGGTCCACTAGGACCAGCATTTCCATAAAGCCGCAGACTGTGTGTGTGAAATAGGAAGACAATGCGTGTGAGCTGGGAAGTGTTTGGGCACCCAGAGCCCCTCATACACACAGATTCCGGCTTTTAAAATACGTGTGGCTGCGTTTGCTGTAAAATTGTTCGCCATGTATGGTTTTGGCAGCTGACACAGGTCAGGTGAGTAAGCTGCGACTCCTGGCTGCAACAGGAGTGCAGTGCCTGCTTTGCCCTTGGCTGACCACCGCTCAGCAGTGAATGTATTCAGAAGGAAGCCATCCTGAGAGGTGGCCAGGGCAGGGGAATGAGGCTGCGGCTTCTTGGCCTGCTCGGTGCAGTGAGCTGTCCCTTCTTCCACAGATGCAGCCAAGCCCTTCAGTGTGGTGGTCTTCCACTGCCGCCATATGTTCCACAAGGAGTGCCTGCCCGTGTCCGGCGTGGTGAGTCGGGGCTGGAGTGAAAGACAAACCGAGGCAATGCCAGGGATGCGCTGCACACCCTGAACCATCAGTCTCATGGCTCTGTGGGGATTTGATCTGTTCTAGGCCCCGGCTTTCTGTACCCGTGGGATCTGCGTTCATGAGTCCAGCCAACCTCAGATCAAAGCCATTGCGGGGGATTGCCTCAGGATTGCACATTTGCTTTTCTTTATATCATTTCCTAAACAATGCAATATGGGGACGGGGATTTAGCTCAGTGGCAGCACACCTGCCTCACAAGCACAAGGTCCTGAGTTCAATCCCCGGTACCGCTAAAAAAAAAAATTTGGTATGGCAAACATTTATATAGCATTTACCTTGTATCAAGTGTCATAAGTAATGCAGAGAAGATTTAAAGCCTACAGTGCATGTGCATAGGTTGCAGTCCAGTTACCTAAGGGACTTGAGCACCAGTGGGTTTTGGTATCACAGGGGGTCCTGGAATCAACTCCCCCATACCAAGGGATGACTGTACTTTCACATCACATAAGAAAAATCATCTCCTTTCGAATGCTGAAATGTGGCGGACCCTTGGGTAAACATTACAGAAGTCCTCAGTGCAGGAACTCATTCAGGGGAATCCCTGGCTGATGAGCTATAGAGGTGCACAGTGCAGAAGCATTTTATATCCTATGGCATTTTCTCACCTTAATTTGTGCATCCGGACACTGGTCTTTCAGCGCGGTCAGGTCCCCACCCCAGCCCTGTAGACTTGGGCTGCTGCTGTGCAGCACCTCTGACCTGCAGAGTGATCCTATTCTGAATTTTCTGTGAACCAAAAATGCCCTCCAGAAAAAGGAGCAGCATTCCATCCTTCCTCTTCACCCTGCCCCACTAACGCTGCTGTAGTAGAAGAGAGAAATCCTTATGTCAATCTGAATTTTAAAATTTCATTTTCAGAATTCTACACAGTACTGCAACATCTGCAGTGCCAAGAACCGCGGGCCGGGAAGCGTGATTTTGGACATGAAGAAGTAGCCGGTTCTGTGGGGCAGCTCCTCCTCACCAGTTTGTAAGGCTGTTCTTCCAACGCCCACACCGTTCAGAGACTCGCTCCCGCCTGTCAGCCTGTGTGTGCGCAAATGGTTCCTGCACCCTGCACGTCTCCAGAGGTGTCGGGCTGTCCTGTGCCTTGAGATACGTGGGTTCCCAGTCGGTACCTCCTCACCGGCTTATTTGGCACATTCTTTATTTAGCAACTGAAAGTCAAGTTTCCAGATTAGAAATACTGAGAAGATCCCGCTGTCTCAGGACAGGGCCAGCTGCAGTGGCCCAGTGCTCAGCTCCTGCCACCGTGCAGCCCTGTGGCCCTGCCCTCTGCTTGCTTCCCAGGCTCAGCCTTTTTGATGTCATTGCTCAGTGACCTTCCTAATGGGCCTTTAATGAAACACTGCAGCTTCTCATTCATTCCGAGACATCTGGGGACCGCACTGGCACGCTGCTGGCAGCAGCTTTATGCTCACACATCTTGTGTTCTGTGCATGCTGATGACCAGTGGGGTGTATGGCCCTGTCAGGTGCTCAGCATTTGTGGACTGAATAAACATTAGCTCTTCTCATTGCACAAGACTCACTTTCACTGGGTTGAGCAAATGTAATCAAGAAGTTTAATGCCCCTCTAAGGAACAGAAGAGTTTTAGTGCCTCCTTGTCTAGGGATTGTGGTGAGGGTTTGTGGCTAGGCAGGAAAGTGGAGAGGGATTCTCAGGAGAAATGCAGTGGGGTCTGATGTCCCCTTTGCCTTCTGAGGAGCAGAATAGCACACAGCAGAGGGGAGAATTCAAACTGAACTGGTCTCTGTGTCTTCCTGACTACTTGGGTGCTGTTCTCTCCTGGGCATGGAGGGCAAGAGCGTGTCCTTGAGGCTCCCTGTTCTATACACAGTGAGCACAGCTTCCTGCTTCTGCCCCGCTGGAGGCTGCTGGGTGGGCGCCGAGCCCTGCGGAGGACACAGCTCGGCCAGCTGCTCCCGAGCAGCAGCTCAGTTCATTCTCCCTGCACTGTAGGGGGAGCTGCTGCATCCCTGGGGGACGGGGGAAGAAGCCAGATCCGGAGATGTCGGGGTCACAGAGTTGCCTGCCCCACATCACTCCCCGCCCTTCAGAGACACCAGGGCTGGGTCCAGAGGAAATGCTCAGCATGTCTCCTCCGTGGAGCTAAAGTTCTCTCGTAGACAACACATTGGTTTGTCATCAGTACGCAGTGAGAACTGCAGGGTCTCTACTGCTGTCGAATGGACCCCTCACCCAAGTGCTGCCTCTTTCCACTCTACTGCCAGTTCTTAAACTTTTCCTTTACATAAACAAACCAAAACCAAAACCCCAGTTGTTGTTTTTTTTTTCAAGAATAACAGCTTAAAGATCCAGCTTATTAAATTCATACCAGTCCCTTCTTATTTAAGCAGGTTCATTTCCCCAAAAGTTCAGTTCTAAAACCATCAACAGCGTTTACTGATTCCAGTAAATCATTTTGTTTCCGGGTGAATTATACCAAGTCCCTTTTGGATATAAAGAACATTGTAGGTATATAGAAAACGATAGTAATTAAACATTTTTTTTATTTTTAAATAACTGATTTATGAAGAAAATATTTAATTATGTTTATTCCCCATTTCAGAAGATGTTAGAAGATAGTTGAACAAAACATTTAATTTTTAAGAACACCAGTTCTCCCTCCCTCCTTAGAATCACTTTCTTTTGGAATAAGCCATATCAGATGGTTATACTAAAAGGACATCCATAATCTCCAAGAGTTTAAATATGGCAAAATAATCAAAATGCAGTTCTAGTCATTTCTGTTTCATGTGTGACTAAATTTAAAATTGGGTCGAAAGCCAACCTACTCTACCTATATTGGAGAGGGGAAAAACAACTGCAGGATGGATGTTTCTTTTGAGAAATTGTCAGTAAATTTTCAGTTAATTTAATTGCTGTTTTGCTAATAAACAGCTAATTTTAATATTAAAAAGTCAAGTTTGTATTGAGCAGATTGCTCTGTGCCAGGCACTGTTATAAGCACTTCGAATATATTTAATCACCATGTGACCCTGTGAGGTAAGTATTCTTGCCATAATCATCATTTTACCAGTGAGGAAACTGCATCACATAAAGGTTAAGCAGTGTATTAGCTTTCCCATCACTGGGACAAAATAACCCAACACCCATGACCTAAAGAAGTTGATTTTGGGTCCCAGTTTCAGAGGTTGAGTCTCCATGGTTCGCAGGCTCTGGGGCAAAAATGGCACAGCAGCAGGGTGTGGTGGGGAAAACCTGCTCACCCATGGCAGCCAGGAAGGAGCGCAAGAGAAAGACCCTCTAAAAGCATGTCCCGTGTCCCACCTCTTCCAACCAGGCCCACCTAGCAGCATACTCACAACATACCCAGCTATGAACTCATCAATGGATGACTCCATTGAGTACGGCTCCCCCGTAATCCAGACACCTTCCAAACACACGGGGCTTGGGCTGGGAGTTTCCAGATCTAAACCATAACAACAGCTTCCCTAATGTCAAGTAGCTGACCAGGGGTGGGATTCAAACCCAGGCAGTCGGCCTTCAGAGAGCCTGATCTTAACAAGTGCATATTTGATTTTTTTTTTTTTTTCATAGGTACTTAACTTGATCTGTTTTGGTCAGTGTATAGGAAGCAAACCCCACTTTGAGAACAGGAAGAGATTGACAGTAAAGCCTCAGATGGCTTACGGAATTGCCGATGGGGCTGAAGAAACAGTAAGGGAGATTTCAGGAAAAGCTCCCCCAGGTGCCCCACAGACCTGGGTAGCCCAGGAACCCCAGCCCTGCCAGCACCAAAGGACTGCTGCACCTGCCCTGCGAGTCCTGGCTTTTAAAAAGAAAAACCCCCAGGGCCAGGGATTTAGCTCAGTGGTTCTACCGCCTGCCTTGCAAGCGCAAGGTCCAGAGTTCAATCCCCGGTACTAAAAAAAAAAAAAAAAAAAAAAGATAAACCCCTTTCTCTGTTTCTTCTAAACATATATCATGTATATATGTAGGTGCATAGGAGATATTTCTGCTTGCTGTTAAATATTAAATCAGTTTATTCTGCTCTCGTAATCCAGATCCAGGTTATTAAAATGCCACCAATTTTGATACCAAGCTGTAATTTTCACTTCCCAATCCTGGACTCTGAGCTAAACCTCAGTTTAGAAAATCTGGACCAAAGCACCTTTCTCCTTTCCAATGCAGTGCAGGTTTGAGGGTGATTAGGATCAGTGTGATATTAAAAGGAAACGTGAGACCGGAGATACAATGAGCAAATCTTGGCCTGCAGGAGCAGATCTTCCTGAGGTAGCCATTGCCCATGCTTTTCCTGCCAGGCTCTGAAATGCAATCCTACTCACGCTGTCCCTTGTTCAGCCCCCCAGGAGACCCCACCCTGTGAGTGGAAGGGCTTGTGGCCTTGGGCTTGATCTCTGCTACCCATTGCATTTAACTTCATGTCCTCGTGTTTGTCACTCTGAGCTGTGGCCCTGGTGACTTTGCTCGTGCTTGCCCTACCTCTGTCCTGCTGCCAGCAGACCTCCAACGCACTGCTAACGGGCCCCTTCCCTCACCCAGCCCTTCGGGGACTGGCAAGGAGTCTCTCGTTTGACTCATGGTAAACTCAGTCAGGCTTTTCTTGATTGGTTCAGGGTTCCCCTTCTCGCCTGTGAGGCCTGTAAATTACAGGCTTGTGGTAGGGGTAGTCTTCATGTGCCCCAGTATTGATGAGAAGGTGGCATCCAGGCTTCAGTTGACCTCTGTCCACTCTGGTGCCGTCTTCCCCACCAGCCTTCTAGTGTCAGTGTTTGCTGCCAGCAACTCAGACTCTACATCCCTGCTGGCTCTGGTTTTCAGTCCTTTCTCTGACCCCGGTGAATTCAGACTCCCCAACCAGTGAGCTTTATTACTTGCTTACCATGCCTAAGAGCACATAATGGACCTGAGGGGAGTTGAAGAAGGTGGGCGTTGCTACTTCTCAAAGGTGGCTTGGAGTGAGATTCCATTGGTCTCCAAGCTTCAAACCCGTCTGTCAGTCTGTGTCCTGTCTCCATCCAAGGACTCGTCCTGCAGCCCAGGCAAGGTGAACTTCTCAGCCTTCCGCCCTCAACCCATCGCCTTCTGCTCTGCCCCAGTCCATGGATCATCACTTCCTTTGGGACACTGGGGCTGCCCCTTACATTGTTAACATTATTTTGGGGTGTAAACTTTGGTTTGGGTTACCCAAAAGCCAAGGCTCCCACAAGCTGTTGACTGCAAATATTTAATAATATTGAAGCTTACAAGATTGGCTTTTCCTTCTCTGCTGTATTATTCTGCCCTGGTTGGTGTTTTACTGTGAACAGGAGAGCAATAGCAGAGAGCTCAAGGGAGAAAAGCCAACCCACCTAATTGTCTTGGTTCTTTTCTCTCCTTTCTTAAGGCAAAATGCCCAAAGTTAAAGGGGAAAAGGTTTATTTAGCTCACAGTTTGTAACGGTTTCAGTCCATGGCAATGTGGCATATGACAGAGGGGCATTGCAGAGGAGAAACAATCCACTGAATGCACGAGACAACAAAAGCAAGCAAGCGGTCTTAACAGTGTCTTTCCGCCCTTTTTATCTCACCCTGACCACTTTGGGTGGGTAGCACTCGCACTCAGTCCTAGTGCCCTTGAGCCTAGCATGGCACTATTAATCAATTCCAGTATCACACTAGACCCAGCCATCTCTGAAAAACACTGCCTATGACCTCATAAGGCTTTGAGGGGACATCAAGACGCAGGCCATAGCATTACTACATCTTTCTGCCAGTTCCAAGGGTGTGTCCATCGTACTGTGCACTGTGAGCTCAGTAAGGACAAGGAATGTACTGTATCTTTATATGTGTAGAGTGACTCAAATATGACTCTTGAAAATGACTGACTGAGCACAGCTCAGTCTTCCTATGGATGGATGGACGGATGGATGGGCAGGTGGGTGGGTAGATGGATGGAGTCATTCAGTTGTAGATGGATATTTTTTACGTACAGCATTCTGTGATCTGAGTGTCATGACTTTGGGACTTGGCCCTCTCCTGGTGGGTGTTCTTATTTGCAGTCTTCTCTACCTCCTCATCCTTTTCTTTTCTCTTAATCCTCACTGCCACCATCAGAAAAGTCTCACTTGCCTGCTTTCTCTCTGTAACAAACACATGTATTCTCAAGTTGAACCCTACCAAGCCTCTTACCTGTGAACGTTCTTCCTCTGCCTCCCTAGCCAGTGTGGCACCTTTTCTCACCATCACACTAACCTGGTGTGGTTTCTACTACTCTGTTGGACCCTGATTCTTGTTATCTTACATCTGGATAGGTTATAACCAATTCCATTTTCCTGCCTCCAGTATCCACACTTCTCTGCTTTTTTCTGCACCCTGCTTTTATATTAATCTTCCTCCCAGGATGATCCCATCAGGATCCCAGATAACTAGCTATTCATAAAATCTCTTCTGCTCTGTTTTCCCCACGTCTTTGGTTCTGTTCCAGCTCCTCAGGTGAAATCTTTCGAAGTGGAGCACACAGAGCTCTTTATGTGATGTGGTCTGTTCTGTGCATGGCTTCTCCCCTCCCAATACCTTACTCCTCTCAAAGGAAGGAAAGCTGTGAACTCCTGGAGGGATCTTACAGAAAGGTTACCTGCTGAACGTTCTTTGGTAGACCAAGCAAGACCTTGTTCTCCTGGGCATGTGCTCTTTCCTTAGGAATGAGTGCAGGGAGTACTGGCAGGAACAGAGTGGGGAAGGGCGGCTTCTCATTCCTTGGGTAGCTCTCATAATCTGTCTTTCTGGACACCTGATGGTTACAAGGGTGGGTCAACTTTCCATTCTATTGTGTGGCTTTCTGTTCCCTGTCAAAACCCAGACATTGCTGAGCATGGTGACATAGGATTGTAACCTCAGCACTCTTGGAGGCTGAGGCAGGAAGATCACAAAGTTTGAGCCCACCCTGAGAAACTTAGTGACTTAGCAAGACCTTGTCTCAAAAATGAAAAATTTTTAAAAGATCTAGAAATGTAGGTCAATGCAAAGGCCCTGGGTTCAATCCTTAGTACTGGGGGGGGGGGGGCGAAGCCCAGACATAGTGGTAAGACACTGTAGATGCCAGAATAGACATCACAGGTCACTGTTTTCAAATGAATTAGTAAGCTGACATTTTTTTTTCTGAAATCTAACTTTTTATCCCAATTATTCCAAATAGTCTTAGTCTTCCCTTTTGCTTTGATGCTTTCATGTTACTGATACATTTCCAAAGTTCCATCAACTCCTGTTTGGCTAGAATGATCTTAAAATTTGTGATCCGACCACAGCATTTCAAGAGCACAAGGAAGCACTATAAAAAATGACTCCGAGCCACCGGGTGAACCCAGGACTGTCCCTAGCAACATGAAAAGTGACTTGTAGTTCTACAGGTACAAGAGTATATGTAGCATGATGACAAAGAGAATGTCACTCCAAGCCAAAACCAACGGTCGTGTCTGCCATCTGAGAGAAATTGGGGAAGTCATACCAGAAAAAGAAGTCTTGCTTCCACTCATAAAGACTGGCAGACAATAGAGGTGGAAGCTGAAAGAAGAGAGGAAACCTTGGGCCGTCACAGCTCTTCAGATTCCTGTTAAGCAGGGCAAATTATTAAATGAGAGTTTGCCTGAGCTGCAGAAGAGCAGCTCAGATGAGATGAGACGCCGCTTGGTAAGGTGAGGGCAACTAACAGACGACGGCTTTAGGAACGAGGTCAGCCAGTCAGCCTGGGTGTTCCAACCTGGGCTTCTTAAGAAACGAAAGATGAATACTCGGTTTTTGTTGCATTCATGTTAAACTCTTATAGCTCCCCCAAATATTCACTAAAGTCTGCTATAAAAAATAGTGTCATCTCCCAGTAGTTTTTAGGAAACACTGAGGAGCTATGTCCCACTCCTGAGCCATAAAGATCAGGAAAAAGAAAAAGTGAACAGCACCAGAAGGCTGCGGTTGAGAGGGAGCAGGAGCTCAAAGCCATTGCCACAGAACGAATATAAAAACCCTGTGATTTTCAAAAAACTTCAGAGACTGTTCTTCCTGAAGAACAGTGGATAAACGCCTTGAGCCAATTTTATATGAACATCAAAGGGCTGGGTGACATATTATTCCAGTATTTCCTTACACAGTCATGTCTAAATTGATGAGATTTGACTATGGAGCACACATTTAAACTAGTTTTAAAACTACATTTTGTCACTACATTTTTATTCTAATCTTACTGTGCATCCTGTTCTAGAGACATGTATGCATCCTGCTTTCTTCATGAATGGTTCACATCATGTCCTGTGGACAAACAGGATGATTTGTAGATGACACATGAGTGAAGGGAACTCACGGGTGATCAAGAGGGGAAATTACCTTGTAATATTTAATAATGTGGCAGACATATGATGTGGCATCCTGCAGTTATGCACAGAAATTATTTGTGTAAGCATGAGCTAAGGGAAACTGGGTTAGCAGTGGACAGGACAGGTGAGGCTTTGGGTGAGACCACAGGCGTGTGCTGCTCGGGAATTATCCCTGCACATTATCTCTGCTGCATCACTCACTAAGCACCAATGTTGGTAGTTATTAACCCTTTCTAGCACCACTTTTCTTAAATGGATGGAGATAATAGTTCCTACTTGGGAGAATGTGGACAGGACAGAGATGGTGATGGACAATGCTTAGCTACTATTAGCACAGAGAGAGGAGCAAGCTCAGAGCAACTGCTTAATTCAGACCACATCTGACATGGTCCCTGTGATCCCCACCTCTGCCAGTGTTGGTCTGTGACCTATTGTATGTGGCAGTATTAGTCCATGACATCTCAGATTAGGTAATAAAAGGCACTAGAGGAAGCCAGGTTGTGCATGGAGAGAGGCCACTTAGTGTGGAACTGAACCCACACACACAGCTGCAGCCGTATGGATAAGCTTGGACATGGTCCTTCAGCTCCCGTCAAATCTTAAGGGTCTTCTGCCCCACCCAATAAATTCATGAAAGACTGAACTGGAACCACCCACCCAAGTCACTCCTCAATTCCTGATCCTCATAAACAGATAATTTTTGTTTCCAGTTACTAAGTTTGGGGATAATTTGTTATATGGCACTCAATACAAATGATTAATAATCATTAGCCTAGTTGCTGTTTCTTGACCACAATTATAGAATAGTGACTGCTAAAAAAAATTCAGTGCCTCATTTTAATAGATTATTTTTGCGATTTAAGTAGCATTCTCAGTTCTTCAAACTAGAGTACTGGTTAGGGGCCTCTCTCCCTTCATCCCTCTCTCTCCAATAAGTCCCCAACTTACGAAGATTAAAGTTGCAAACTTTCACAGATATGAATGGACCTTGCATTATGAACATTCATAATATGAACAAATCATGGAAGTACTGTACCACTATGTTAAGGTAACTGTAAAAGAAAAATATTTACTTACAATATTTTTGTGTTTGGTTTTTTTATGCTTTACATCATATGTTTGTGTCAAAGGTATATAAGACTCACTTTGTCGGATTCAGGAACGAATCCAACTTAAGGACTTTCTCCTGGAATGGAACTCATTCATAAATTGGAAACACATTGTATTGAAGATTGACCCTAGGGCTACATCCCTAGCCCTTTTTAATTTTTTATTGTGAGACAGGATCTCGTTAAGTCGCTAAGTTGTCCAGGCTGGGCTCAAACTTGTGATCCTCCTGCCGCATCCTCCCAGAGTGCTGGGATTACAGATGTATTCCACCCTGCCCAGCTGTTCAGGGCATTTTTGAAACAGATTTTGACAAAATGGAGAAAAGTAGCTAGGAGAGAGGTAGAATTTGAAATCATACCATGTAAGATATAAGTGAGGAAATTACACTACTTAAAAGCCATGCAAACTGAGGGGCACACTACATTTGCAAAATTTAGAAAGACTTTACAAAGGACAAATAGGGAAGATAGCTTTTGCACTTCTTCAGAAGTCCAGTTGCTGGGATAACTAAAGTATAAAAAAGAAAACTGTAGGCTTAAAAAAAAAAACTTTTCAGTATCTGGAGATGTCAAGCTAGAGATGACTATATCCTATGTGTCTGAGCCCCAGAAAAAAGAGGTGACTCAAGCCAGTGTTGGTGACCTGCCAGCTGCTATGAACTGACTTCTGAGCAACCTGAATGAATAGTTGGTCTCTAACACCCCATTCTGGTGTAAGCATGTATAAATCTCTTTACAAATAGCAAATTTAATTAGAGACCAAATTTAATCCATTGACCTAATACTTTTCACTTTTATACCCAGATCATATGTCCATCTGCTATGTGTCTGAATTCCCACAGTCTGTGGCCAGTTTGCTAATTCATTGCACTAGGGGTCCTTTCTCCCATCCTTCCCCAGGCATAATCTGTTTGCCTCTCCCATCTGACCACTTTGCAGCTTCCTATTCTTTTTGGTAAGATGAATGTATACTCATCAACTTACAGTCATGCTAGTTCTTAGAGATTTGCCAGTAATTGTTTTGGGGTGTTTTCTAAAAGAAAAATGAGTTTCATTTTAAAGGATAATAATATGTACATATCTCCATATGTGTTAAGGGCTGAATTGTGTCCCCCCAGAATCTTCTATGTTGAAATTATAACTCTGGTATCACTGAATGTGACTCTATTTTGAGCCAGGGGCTTGAAGTAAAATAATTACAGTAGAATGAGGCCATATGGATGGGTCCTAAACCAGGATCACTATTGTCCTTGTACAAGGGAAAGTATGGGTATAAACATTCATGTGCATGGAGGAAAGATTTCATGCAGACATACCAAGAAGGTGGCTATCAGCAAACCAAGCAGAAAGGCCTCAGAAGATATTAAAGCTAGCAAAACCTTGACTTGCAGGGCATAATGGCACAAGCCTGTAATCCCAGCACCCTAGGAGGCTGATGCAGGAGAATCACAAGTTCAAGCACAACCTGGGTAATTTAGCAAGACCTTATCTCCAAAAAGGGCTGGGGATGTAGCTCAGTGTGCAGGCCCTGGGTTCAGTCTCCAGCACCAAACAAACAAAAAACACCTTGATCTCAGACTTCTAGCCTCCAAAATTGTAAGAATATACATTGATGTTGCTCAAGCCATGCAGTTTGTGGTTTCTGTCACAGTAGCCATAGAAAATAATACAATGTGACAGTTCCTTATTGTTTCAATAGTCTGTCTCAATATAGGCTGCCACTTCCTGCCCAGAGGATCACAACTGAACTTTTGATGACACCAGGGGCTCACTTACATGGATTGCTATCTTTCTGTGTGTGTGTGTGTGCAGATTGAACTCAGGCCTTCACACTGATCTACGTCCTCAGCCCTTTTTTGAGACAGGGTCTCACTAAGTTGCCCAGGCCGAGCTCAGACTTGCAGTTTCTTGTCTCAGCCTCCCAGAGTGCTGCGATGGATCGTAGATATGGACCACCATGCTCAGCTAATGCTTTGTGTGTGCCCTTAATGCCAGTTGTATCGATGTCTTCTCTCTGTACCATGAAAGGCTTCCCCACCAACATGTGTTCTTGGGAGTGTGGCTGGAATTGTCTAAATGGTATAAAGGGCTCAAGGACATAAATTTCTAATTCCAAAATACATAGTGAAAATTTGTATTTTGTGAACTATTTATAGATGATGTTGCCATCATTTAAAGCTCATTTTGACATAACATTTTCCTTAAGATTCTTTTCACTTTCAATTATTGCTTATGCTAATACATTCAAAATATGTACTCTACAAAACAATACACACTCAGTCACATGATTGTGTTAGTCAGGGCTCTCAGTTACAAGTGACAAGTCCCACTTGCTCAAAGTAGGACTGCAAGAAGGGTGGATGCTGTGGCTTGAGTATAATAAGGGCTTGGGCTCAGGCTGGCACTGTTGAGGGTAGGATCTTAAGGGGGTTTGGCTGGAGGGGGCTCTTAGGTCACTGGGGAATGTGCTCCAGAAAGAAATTGTGGGACCAAGTCTCTGTCTCAGGCACTCTGCCTCTCTCCCCGCTTCCTTCCCCCACCCCACCCTGTTCCCCAGTCTGAAATGTGAGCACTTTGCTCCAACATACACTCCCCACATTACCATCCAGCTCCCTCACCAGAGGACCAAACCAGTATGGCCTCCTGATCTTGGACGTGAACCTCCCGAACCATAAGCCAAAATAGACCTGTCATACTTCAGAAGGAGCCTGTGTTGGGCACGTCATTACAGTGACATGAAGCGGATGAGGGGATGGAGCTATGCTTTTTGCTACCTTTAGATGACCCATGTTCCAGGAAGAGCTGGGATATTCCTTCACATTCACCCTGGCCTCCAGGAGCATATGCTGATGCATATCCTTGTCATCACAATCCTCTGAGATAAGCACTATGGCCCTACATTTTCAAACTGAGTCTTTTCTTAATAGAAGCTAGTCAGGTAAGATGGTGCAAACAAATCTGTAATCCCAGCAGTCTGGGAGGCTGAGGCAGGAGGATCTCAAGTTTGAACCCATCCTGGGCAACTTTGTGTGTAAAAAACTTTGTTCAGAACTGAAACATGGAACCCTGTTCAGATTTTATTTTGTATTTTTGTTTTTATTATTTTGAGACAGGCTCTCCCTCTGCAGTGCAGCCTGGTCTCAAACTTGTGATCCTCACTCCTCACTCAGCCTCCCTAGTACTGGGATTACAAGTGTGAGCCACCACATTTAGCTCAATATATATTTCTTAATTTAAATGCACCCAAAAAGAACTGATACAGCTTTGCTAAGGGCTAGCCTTTTCTCTTACTTTGTAAATCCAAGATGAGAGCCAGACAGCGGAAGAATGATTTGGCCTAGTGGATATCCGAAAAAATGCTCAAGAAATTTGACAGTTTCCCAAGTGGTGGGGCATTTTGATGTACTGTTTTGTAGGCCCACAAAGGGATTAAACTATTGCTTCCTTTTTAGTTTGATATCTTTCTCACATCTCCATAGCAATGTCAATCCTTTCTGAAACATCTTGGATTCTCTGCTACATAACCTTTAGATGACCCTGTATTCATGGCCACACCTCAATACAGTTAGGATACTCCCTCAAGATCACTGGAAACAGATTGTAGTTTTCATCCCACAGTACCTACCATTTCTTATATTCATTTAATATAGAAAAATGACTTTAATAACCTCAGCAGCCTGGTCACTGGCAGTATCCACAACTAAGATTTTATGAATATAATTTTTCTCTGTGGCTATGAAAATAACCAAAACTTCATTTTCTTACACATGTTGGCCTCAAGAGACTTGAGCCAAGGGGTTTTTTTCCCCCCAGAAATGTATTTATAGTCAATCTGCAGCACAGGTCAAAGCAAAAAGACCCCTTTTCCCAATAGTTCCAGAAGATTCCCTGCATGAACTTTGATTAGGCCAGCTGGGTCATATGCCCATACTTGGGGCCCATGAATGGGAATCAGTCCCATGCAAACCACCAAAATAGAGAGCAGCGAGGAGGCTGAGATAGGATATGGAGGTACAGCGAATATAATTTTTAATACTTTTATCCCATACAGACTTATCAAAAGAAAAGAAAACCTTTCCAAGAATTATTCCACAGTCTTTCTACATGCCCACATTTATAAGGTTAGTGTGTTTTGTGTAGAATACTGGGCAGTAGGGTTAAAGAATGAATAAGACAGTCTCTTCCTTGAAGAAATAAATTAGTTTCTCTCAGCCAGGAACTATTTAAGAGAAGAGAAATCCCCATAATGCATTTCCAGAAGAGGAACACAGGGAAGTTGTGACAGTGATGCTCTAAAAGAGCAAAAGGAAGCAGAAAGGAGGCTGGAGAGGGAATCAGGAAGAAGGGGTGAGGCCCAAACTTCTGGGCTGGAGTCCAGGAGCCAGACAAAGCTGCCATTTTGCCCTGAGATGTTTGCAGTCAGTTGTGGGTGTGCTAAAGCCATGCTGCTGTCCCAGGGCTGGGAGGTCTTGGAAGACACTTCTGGGGGCTGTCACCACCCCAGCCTGCTATCACTTTAGCATAGGCAGCCAGCTTCAAATAGAGCTACTAGCAACTGCCACACTGTTTCCAGCCAAATGTTGAAAGATTCTCTTCCTCCTACCTTCTGATAGCCAAGGAGTGTTTTTATTGGCAGGATATAAGAATCAGACTGAAAAGGAAACCTGGGAAATGTATTTTGTAGATTCCAGACCCAACAGAACGAAGTACAGAAGAACAGATGTGAAGCTGAGAGATAATAGGCAAATAGCTGTACCATGATCTAAGCCAAAAATTTAAAAATAGGTAATCTATCAAATGTTAGATGAGCATATAACAAATCACCTAACCCAGATATGAACTGCAGAAAACTGTCTGAGGCAGTTTCAAAAAGTAACATATAAGTTACATATTTATTCATTCTTTCGTTTAGCAAGTATTCAATCACCTATTATCTATGAGAAAAAGGGTGGAAGACACCAAGTAGAGTAGGGAGCAGGTTATAGGAAAGATAAAAATGTCTGTCACTCTCTGTGGGGGACTAGGCCAATGGAATGAATGGTTAGAGTTAAGGAAGGACCAATGGAGCAAAAGTCATGTGGGTCCTGAACTCTCAGTGCTGAAAACAGCAAGGAGTTCAGACTAGGGCAGCATGCTAGGTTTGGCCATTGTCCTTCACCCTGACTGATAACCTGCTTAGATTAACCTAAAGAATGTCATGTAGCAGACCTCCTTGTTCCTCAACACAATTGCTCATTAAAGCTGTTTATTTCCTCTGTATTTTCTTGCAATAAAATCCAGAGAGTTCTTGGTTCTGGACTGTTCCCTTGAGACTTCCTCGTGCTGGGTGCTCTCTTCAGGATAGTCCCTCTGGGTCTCTCAGTGTTTGAACCAAGTCTCATCTCTGAGTAATCTTTTCATCCTCTGTGCTACCATGATCAAACACTATGACGACTGTCTTATTTTCTTTATCACTGAGACACAATACCTAACACCCACAAATTCAGGAAGAAAAGGTTTAATCCTTGGCTCACAGTTTATAGAGGTTTCAGTCCATAGTCCATTGGCTCCAAGGCAGGGTGGCATGGCAGAGGAGAGTTACTCATGGCGTGGTGATAGGGAAGCAGAGAACAAGGGGAGGAGCAGAAAGAGATAAGCCCTTCCAGGGCACATCCCCAGTGACCCACCTTTTCTGACCAGATCCCACCTCCAAACTGCTAGTCAGCTATAAGCCCATCAGTGGAATAATCCACTGATGATTATCATTTCCCCATGAACTAATCACCCCCTAAGAGTCCCTCTATGAATACATGAGGCTTTAAGGGGACATCTAGATATAAACCATAACATTCCACCCCTGGCCCCTAAAAGACTCATGTGCATTCCTTTATGCAAAATGCATTTCATCCGTTGCTAAGAGTTGCCAACAGTTTCAGCACTGCTCAAAACCCCAAGTCCAAAGTTTCCTCTGAGATTTAAGGCAAACTCTTAGCTGTGATCACTTGTAAAAAATAAAAAGAAAGACATTGCTGACATATAAAGGCACATTCCCATTCCCAAAAGGAGAAATATGGGAATAGACAGAAATAGAACCAAAGCAAGACTGAAACCCAGCAGGGCAAACATTAAATCCTGTAGTTCTATGGCCAGCACCAGAGCAAACTTGGTGAGATGTGTACTCCAAAGGGCTTGAGTGGCTGCTACTATGGCACTTGGGCAAGTTTTTATCACCTCTTGTTGTTCTCCCCAGATATTCCACATTCCTGGCTTTTCCAACATCCTGGGGTTTCCACTGGACTTTATGCTTCACTCTCACAGCTTTATGCACTGCCCTCTCAAGGGCATGCTGCCTGGCCTCCCAGGCCTTCTGAAATCTGGGTGGAAGCCTTCATCACCCCACAACTCTTGCATTCTCTATGCATGTAAAACCAGCACCACATGGATGATGCCAAGATCTACTGCCAGCTGGAGCAGTAGCTGGGCCATTTTGCATCTTGCTGGTGGTTGCAGAGGTCTCTGAGTGCCTGGGTGGCTGAGCACTGGAAATTGAATCAGGGAAATCAGTTTTCTAGGCAATCTTTTCTAAGGGCTTTGGGGCTCTCTTCTCAAAGGAAAGTCTTTCAGCCTTGCACCCTTGAGCCTGTGAAGGAAGGGGTCTTGTTGTTTCCCTCAGGATGCCCTCAAGCCATTTTTCCTACTGTCCTGCTGTAAAATGTAAAGTTTCTTTTTAATGCTAGTCTTTTCAGCAACCAAACTCTCCTCTATTCCAACTTTGTAGGCTCCAACTTTACCCAAGCTTCCTTTCTGAACAAGATCAAAACTTTTTAACATGTTCATGATGGGGCTGTAATTCGTATGTCTCACTGCCAAGTGGCTTGAACCATCAGTGGTGCATGCATGACTCTCCCATCAGGCATCACTTCATTAATTTTATTAGTAATGAGACTGATTAAAATGATTAGATCTATTTGTATCACCAGTGGCACAATTCACCCAGTGGAACAGTCATGCATGTATCACTGGTGGTTCAAGCAGGCAGGAACATGTTAAATCATTCAGCTTTACTATTTTCTCTTAATTCTCAAGGTAGAGCCGGTTAAATGCCCCAAATAATACTCATGCTACAGCCTTAACATTATACTGCCTTGAAAGTTCCTACTGTTTTTTTTGGTACCAGGGATTGAACTAGGGTCCTTGCTCTTACAAAGCAGGCGGTGAAACTACTAAGCTAAATCCCTGGTCCCCTACTGCTTTCAAACTCCATCTCCTTCGAAGTTTCAGGACGTGAGCAAAATATAGACAAATTTTCTGCCAGAGCATAATACACATG
The DNA here is from genome assembly GCF_053883595.1 of Heterocephalus glaber. Lineage (NCBI taxonomy): Eukaryota > Metazoa > Chordata > Mammalia > Rodentia > Bathyergidae > Heterocephalus > Heterocephalus glaber. The sequence continues at coordinate 29,791,597 of NW_028258381.1, forward strand.
GCCTGGAGTCAAAATGCCAATGTAGTCCTTGTTCCAGCTGAAACCTCCGGAGCCTGGTCTTTTCCATCTACTTTTTAAATCAGCATTCTGAGCTCTGACCAGAATCTCCCATCAAGCAGCGTTCTAGGGCTGCTTTTCCAGCTGGCACCTCCAAACCTTTTCAAACTTCCCATGAACCAGTTCCAAAAGCTTCCAAATCACATGGTTAGGTAGTCACAGGAATGACCCCACTTCTCTGGTACCAAAATCTGTATCAGTTACAGTTCTCTAAAAGAACAGCTATAGATATAGATATCAATCCAAGTAGGCTTTCAATGGATGCTTTCAGAGTCAGGGATGGAAGACTGCAAAAGGGTCACCTGTGCACTGGAGAGCTAGAGGATCTAGTCAAAAGTTGAAAGCCTGGAGCTCACTTTAGAATCCAGTACAAGTCCTTGTTGAAAAGCTGAAGAATCTGTGCTAGAAGGCTGAAGAGTCTGTGCTGGAAGTGTGTAGGAAGGAATGTCCCAAGGCAATGATGAAGACTGGAGCTCCTCCAAAGAAGAAACAGGGTCCACTTCCTTCTTTCCCTTTATATTCCATCCAGGCTATAACTGGGTGGTTCCATATCCAAGGTGGTTCTTTCTTCTTCAGTTTGCAGCTTACTAGTAAATCATTCAGACACACCCAGCACTGTGCTCCATTAATCTGCTAGGCCCATGACAGTAAAGTTGTGGCATGCATGCCACAGTATGCAGAGCCCCCTCTTCAATGATATTACAAATTGTTATGAGTTATTTTTTCTAGACTAAAAATCTCAGTATTCAGGTTTAATTGCAGTGTTGGCATTTTGCAATAAAAATAAGTGAGTGACTGCCTCGCAAGTGCAAGGGCCCGGGTTCGATCCCCAGTACCAAAAAAAAAAAGAAAGAAGAGTGAGTGATGGGTTGCAGTTTGAGTACTCAGTCTCTAAAAGGTTCACCATCACTTTAATTCAAATTGACACCACAATTGACTATCACAGTCACATCATGGAAGTGTAAGACATGAGGCAGGAGAAGTCAAAGGGGCAAATCAGGACCACGCGGAGATCCTAAGAAGAATATGGAAGGGGAAGGGAAGTCATTGGAGAACGTCAGGCAAGGAGTGACATGATCGAAACTAGGTTGTGGAGAGATCACTTTGAATGCCACAAATAAAGTATGTAGAGGGACCAGACCAGGTGAAGTCACCAGTATCTATATAGGCATGATACAGACCTTGGGGACTTAGGTCTTCTTTGTGTCAATCAAAGCATCCCTCATAGGAAACTGCCCATCTCACATGTGAGTTTGGCTTTGCTGAAAGAACTGTAATCCCCTTCAGCCTGATCCTCACATATTTTGAAGATGTCATGCTTAAGAATATTTATAGATGGGCCAGAGATTTAGCTCAGTGGTGCTGCCACCTGCCTCGCAAAAGCAAGGTCCTGAGTTCGAGCCCTGGTACCAAAAAAAAAAACAACAAAGAGTATTTATAGAGAATTCAATATATTTAGCAAAGAACTTGGGTCCTTATGGACATTTAAAGACAGATGTTACTAATGACATAGAATATTTACCAAATCCCAAGAAAGAGATATAAACATTTGCTCTCATTCTCATCCTAGTGTGAGAATTTTCAGAGTGGCCTAGGATGGATGATGGAACAACATGGATCCCATGCATGCCCACACTTGTTCTGAGGACTGTAGTTGAGCACAAGAGTCCCAAGACACAATCTTTATCTTCAGAGAACTGATACTCATGTTTAAAAAAATAATAGCCTTCTTTAGGCAATAATTATATTAGTCAGCCTTCCTTTTGTTGAACGCAATACTGACATGCACAATTTAAAGGAGGAGAGATTTACTTGACTCAGTTTCAGAGGATTCAATCTATAATTAGCCAGCTCCAAGACAGAAACAGCACGGTGGAAGGGTATGGTGCATGATGTTCATGGTGGTCAGGAAGTAGAGCAGGGAAACATTGCCAGAGAGGCAGGTGCAAGGGACCAGACAATCAAGGATATAACTGGTACAAATATCACTAGTACAGTTCCTTAGCAAGAGAAGTTAAGTCTTTCCTTTTCTTGGCTAAGAGAGTAGATCTTGTGGGCCTGGCTCATGCTCAGGCATGATTATCTATGAGGCTGGAGAAGGACATGGCCATGAGCATCCCAAGGCCATGATGGGGTGGGGTGGTGATATTTTTCTAGTTGTCAGGCCAAGAAACTCTTGGCCAAGACATACAAATCATTTTAGGCCAGTTACTGAAGAAAGAAGGATGAAAATCAGGAAGTTAAATTTCAAAAATACAAACCAAGAGAGGCACCAGAGGATGAAGAGCAACAATAAGAAGCCAGAGACAAGGAGAGAGATGGGAGAAAATTGGCATTTTGAGAACTAATTCCAAGAGAGCGGATTTTATAGTAGATTATACATTGTTAGCATCTTTTAAAGTCATTTTATAATGAAAATGTTCAAACATATGCAAAAAGAGAATGTAATGAACTCTCACATACTCATTATTTTACTTCAGATGCCATTCTTTCTTCTACATCTTTCCATTCCTCCCCATATCACCAGATAGTTAGAAACAGAAAAAGTATCAGACTAAATTCTATAGCTGTTCATGGTAAAAGCTATCGGAAGACTAGAAGTAGAACAGAACCTTCTCAACAGATAAAAGTAACTACTAATAGGATCATATGGCTTTTTCCTTTCCTCTGTTAAAATGATGACTTTTGGGGGTGGATCTTCCAATGCTGAACCAACACTGCCATCCCTATAACAAAACCACTTTCTACATCCTGCCAGATCTGACTTCTAAGAGTTTGTTTTGTTAAACAAATTTCTATCTATGTTCATACTTTTTTCTTCTATTATCTTTATCCAGTTTTAGGATTAGCACAATGTTGAGTTCCTAAAATGCAGGGAGAAGTGTTTCTTCTTTTTTCTGCTTTAAATGTTTGATATAATTTATCAGTTAAAATGTATATGAGCCTGCTGTTGTCATATAGGTAGGTTTTCAAGCTAGGAATATACTTTCTTTAATAGGTGCTATTCAAATTTTATATTTCTTCCAGAGTTAGTTTCATTAATTTGTCTTCCAAGGTACTTCTTAGAAGTTGTCAAATTTATTTCAAAAAAGATTTTTGTAATATGCTTTTTATATCCTTTTAAATTCTGTGAGATCTGTGGTAATGTCTTCTAAATCTTGATATTGTAATTTTTTTGTGTATGTACCGGGGATTGAACTTGGGACTTTCGGCTTGTGAGGTGGAACCACTGAGCTAAATCCCCAGCCCTTGATATTGTAATTTTAAAAATGTATAATTGATATTGTGTAGTAGGAAGAAAAGGTCTGAAGGGGTAGGGGAAGTGGGAGGGTAGGGCAAAGGAAAGAAGGGAAAAGAAAAAAATATGAGAAAAGGAAAAAAAAGGAAACAAGGTCTTCATAAATAGGGAAGGGGGGAGGGGAGGAGGGAGGGCAGGGAAATAGGGAAAAAAATAAGAACCAAGATATGTCATGTAAAGGTACAAGATCCCAATGATGCATGTAACTGTATTTTATACCTAAAATGTACCAATAAACTTAATGAAAAAAAGCAAATCTTATACATATTATTTTGTTCATAAACATTTGAGTATATATCATGAAAAAAATGAAAATTTTAGACCAAAACTACAATATCATTATCATAACTAAATATATTCAGCCATTAGTCACATTAACATGATTGCCTATTTCTTTCCAAATGATTTGTTCAAATCAGAAGCCAAATATATCATATTGACATGTGTCTTAATTCTCTTAATTTATAAGGTTTCTTCCTCTCCTATTTTCTCCTCCTGCGATTTGTTTACAGTTTTTAACACAATTTCTTAATCATAACAGCAGTGCTATGATTTTATTGAATAAAATTTTGAAAATGCCAAAATGCACAGTGGAATTAAAAAAAAAACCCAGATCCCAATATCTAATTTAATCAGCATGTGGGTCTTATTTCTTACTAATACAATTCAAGATAAGTATTAAACAGAAGGAAATAAGAATGCCCTCTTATGGGGGAACTTATCCTTCCATCTTAGGCCACTCTTTGTATGCTTTCTTTTTCAGATGTATCTTTGTTGCATGATGTCCTTATGACAACTTCTAGCTCAAATGATATGCCCATTTCTAAGAGTCTGGAAACATACTATCAAGTTACACTCCAGATAGCACCTGCCTTTCAGAGGGGCTCTACCAACTTGTGCTCTCACCAGCAGAATTTGAGAGCATGAGCATAATCTTTAATGATTAATGGAGATGGATTAATCGAGATGGAATAAGGGATGGGTTGGAAAGATCAAGGGAGTTGCTATGATTTGTTCCCCTTTAGCTGCATGTGCCAGAAACTTGGTCCTCCCGTGGAGATATTGAGAGGTGATGGAACTTTTAAGAGGTGGAGCTTAGTACAATGCAATTAGATCATTGAGGTTGCTGCCATTGGGAGGGACCCTTGTTAGCTCCCGCAAGAGTGGGTGGATATAAAGAGAGTGAATCTGACCCCCGAATCACTCAAGCTTCCTACCTTGCATGTGATCTCTCTCTCTTTACCCCCTCCCCGGACTTCTCTCCTCTGTCGTGTTCATTCTTTCTCCTTCTCTCTCCCCACTGGTATGATACCATTTGTCATGCTTGACACAAAAAAGATGGGGACCCTCACCAGAGGCTTACCCGATAGGTTCATCCAATCTTGGACTTTCAGCCTCCAAAGCTGTGAGCTTAATAAACCCAATTCCTTCATAAGATACCCCGTTTCTGGTATCTTGTTCCAGCAACAGGAAATGTACTAATATAGATCTTTGGAATCTAGAAATGTCAGAGAGGAAGGAAGGAAGAGGGAATCAGGAGAGGAGAGGGCAGGAAAGGAGGCAGGGAACACCTTGAGGGCAGCAGGAAGATGAGTCTGGGGAGGGCTGGACTGTCCATGGCTTGGAGACTAGTATGAGCCTCTGAATCAGACAGGAAGCTTGGTTTACTGAGTATGGAGACACTAACAGTAAAAGAGAAACCTCTGTGCACAGCGGGAGAGGGAGGACTGTTAAGACTTCTGTCAACACCAGCTGTTGGAACTCAGTTGTCTTGACAACCAAGAATGGAAGCCCCTCCAGTGGGCTCGAGGCCATTCAAACCAGAGCCTTCCTGATTGCAAACCAATCTGCTGTTTTGTCTTCAAACACTGTTCTCTCTCAGGGCTTTTGTCTACCCCTCCTCGTTCCGGCTCAAATTTCTAATAAAAAACGGTGTTCCAATTGCCCAAAACTGTCTCCAAGTGTTTTTCAGTTCCCGACCAGATATGTCTACACATTGTGGTCCTGTCCAGGGTACCAGGTTTTAGTCCAGCTGTGATGTTATGTCTACGTTGTGTTTGTGTCACTGTGCAGTTACGCAAGAAGCTGAGGCTTAACCAGAAATGGTATTTAATTTCATAAATGCTGCAAAAATTAGACAGCACAGTGTTAAGTCCAAAGGAGTATAAACAGATTGAGACATGATTCTTGCCTTCCAGAAGTTTAAAAGTTTCTCGAAAATCTAAAGTATATAAGCAAGTAAGATCAATCTAGAGGAAGAGCACAAGACTGTCAAATAGCACAAGTAATAAATGAACAAAAAAATGGGCACAAGTAAACAAATGGCAAAATGACACAAAAAGCTCAACTTCACTAATACAGAAATGCAATGACACATGCCAAGTCTGTTGACACGAGGAGAGGGAACAGATACATTTCTATACTATCAGTTGGCATAAATTGGTCACAGTGTTTGGAAGGTAATTTGGCAACATTAATTCAAATTCAAAATATACACGGCCTCACCCCAGGAATTCTACTTGTAACCGTCTGTCCCAGAGGAGTCCTCTCACTTGTAGAAGGTATGACCAGTGATGGTCCTGGCAGTTTCAATCAGCAAAGGCCTGCAAAGCCAGGATTCACGCCGTGAAGTTCCAATGAACAACCTAAATACTAGAATGGACCAAAGCATTATAAAGGGTAAATAAGCAAGTTATACAACATGCAAATTTCTCCACTCCCATACGATAAAACGAAGTACTCATTTTTCAGGTACACCAGCCAGTAGATGCATTTATATGTACACAACACACCGAAATAACAGTCAGCTGCATGGATAGAGGACAGGCACTGGAGGAAGAACTAGGGAAGGGGGAGTTTTTTTATTTGAGCAGGAGTGCTTTGTTTATATTGTTTTTATAAGAATGTATTTATGTTACTTGGATGACTAAAAAATGGCTTATAAAAATGTTACAAGGAACATCAGGAGGAGGATAAAGTTATTATTGTCTATCTCCGACTTTTTCCTCCTTGAAAGTAAATATTCCTTAGCACTAGATTTTTCTAATTGATAGTTGTTCTATCTGTGTTTTGTTTGACTAAGAAATGAAACTGTCTTGCCAATTCAATAGTTCAATTCCAAGTTCATCCTGACCTGGAAAGAACTCTGTGCGAGTGACATTGGTTGGTATATTTCTTATTGACACCAAAGCTGTTATGTGACTTTGCAGTCCTGCTGAATAAGATTGAGATACCTTTAGAATGAATCTTCTTAGGCATTTTCTCAGAGCCAACTCAAGCTGTGCGTTTACCAGATCATCAGGCTTGTGGGTGATGTACTTTTTTTTTTTTAAGAAGGCGGCAAAGCTTGGCTTGCTTTCTTTTGAAAGGCGTGATTTTATTTTCTCAATCTGTGTATCTGTGACCAGTGTTGGGATGTTGAGAAAAGAGCTAGGATCAATGATTTAAAAAATTAACCATTTTAAGTTAAAAGCAAAGGTAAAAATCATATTGCAATAGGGTTTTCCAAAGAAGATAATCTAGAAAATTTGATCAGATAGAGAAGATCATGACATAAACAATGATCTCATTTTCCTGAAAGAAATCTACTAAAGATCTCTATTGGTATTCTGACAAAACTAGAAGAGGGAGGAGAAAATGTCCTTTCCAGAATGTTGATAGATGTGGGAGATAGATACAAGTTTTCTGTAGTTTGGGGAACATATTCATGGCAGGTCTTGGGTCACAGCATGGGGAAAGATGTGGAGGTGTCTAAAGTCTTCTGTGTTCCTACTGCCCAAATTCTAACTTGCTTTGTCACTCTGCCATACTTCCCTGTTACATACAGTCACTACTGATAGCTGAGTTAATGAAACATACAAAATATAAATGGATTAAAGTGGATTAAAGATTTAAATATTTCAAGACAGAAACACTAAATTTGCTGGAAGATAAGTTAGGTAGAACTCTTGAAGACATTGGTATAGGAAAAGACTTTATGATCAAAAACTCAGTGCCACGGAAACTTGCACAAAGAATCAACAACTGGGATCTCATCGTATTAAAAAGCTTCTGCACTGCAAGAGAAACCACCAACAGAGCTAAGAGACAACCTACAATGTGGGAAAAAATGTTCAGCAACTGTACCTCAGACAAAGGACTACTATCTAGAATATATAAAGAACTGAAAAAAATCAGACTCCCCCAAATTTAAAGACCCATTTCAAAACTGGGCATCTGAAATGAACAGACACTTCTCAGACAAAGAAGTAAAAGCAGCAAATAAACATATGAAAAAATGTTCACCATCACTGGTCATTCGAGAGATGCAGATGAAAATAGCGCTGAGATTCCACCTCACCCCAGAAAGAATGGCTGCTATCAAGAAATCAACCAATAACAAATGTCACCGGGGGTGTGGGGAGAAAGGAACCCTTCTCCATTGTCGGTAGGAGTGTAGACTGGTGCAACCACTATGGAAATCAGTATGGAGATACCTCAAAGAACTAGGACTAGAGATCCCATTTGACCCAGCTATCCCCCTGCTGTGTATCTTCCCCAAAGAATTAAAAGAGTCATACCACAATAATATATGTGCACCCATGTTTATAGCAGCACGGTTTGTAATAGCTAAAGCTTGGAGACAACCCAAGTGCCCATCAACTGGAGACTGGATAAAGATGTGGTTTTTTTAATAAAATGGAATACTACTCAACCATAAAGAACCAGAAACTAGAGACATTTATAGCTAAATGGATGCATATTGAGGCCATCCTCTTAAGTGAAATAAATAGGACACACGTGTAAATACTGAATAGTTTCCCTAGTGTGAGAAACTGAAAATGTAATTAAGGATACACACGGATAAAATGGCCTAATAATGTTTCTCGGATTGTGTTTCCATCGTGTGTCATATGACTGTATCGAAATTTAAATTAAGGAGAAGCTCAGCTTATGTGGAGTATGCTAACAGGAATTTTTTTCCAGGCCACTATTGGTTCAGTGTTGGTTTTGGGGATCTTTCTGAAACAAATCACATCCTCTGGTGTCTTGTTGGTACTTGAGATGTTTTTTTAAGGTATATGGAAAAATGTTTAAATGCTTTTCAGTTTTGTTTTGGTTGAGTTCTACTGTATTTGAATATTATTGTAGTTTTTCCCTTGCACTGTTCTTTGAATGGTTTTAATTTCTGTATGTGTGTATGTTTGATAATAAAGTTATTTTTAAATTAAAAAAAAAAAGGGCCGGGGATTTAGCTCAGTGGCACCGCACCTGCCTCACAAGCACAAGGTCCTGAGTTCGATCCCCGGTACCAGAAAAAAAATAAATGAATAAATAAGAAAAAATATGTAAATGGAATTATAGTTTAGATCTAGAATGTCCCTCAACACCTCACGTGTTCAGAGGAAGGTGACTGGATCACAGGGTGTTATTACTATCAGAGGATTAATCCTCTGAAGAGTTCAGAGCTGAATGTGTTAAGAGGTAGGCCTTGGTTGGAGGTGAGTCCCTTGGGGGCGTGGCCTGGAAGGATTGATCTCCCTCTTTGGCTCCTCCCCTCTCGCTCTACTTCCTGGCCAACATGACATGAGCGGCTTTCCTCCTCCCAAGCCCTTCCACCATGCCTTTCCCTGCCTTGGAGCCAGCCAACTACGGACTGAATCCTCTGAAAATCATGACCCAAAATAAACTTTTCCTGCAGGTTTGGGTGTCAGGTATGTGTCTCAGGAATAGGAAAGTGACTAAGACAAATGGTCTGTAGTGTTGGAATAATCTGTGATATAGGAAAACTCCTTATTCTCTGCTCTCTTCAATCACTTCATGGGGAAGACAATTTAAAGAAAATAGAGAAAGAAAAGAATAATAATATTCTAATAAATGGCCATTACAATACACTATATGTCATTTGCCTCCTCCACAAAAGTGTGACAAGGTGACCAAAGCACTCCCACCTTGTTCTTCTAGGAAGTTCACTTAGGGTCCACACGCCATGCTCTAAGAAAGCCAGGCCATGCATTTGAAGGTTTGCCAGATGAGTGGGTCCAGATGAGTGGGCACAGCCCAGCTGACATCCCAGCAGCCAGCCAGCCTTGACTGCCACATATGTGAGTGTCTCCCAAGGTCACACAGCTGGGATAGCTATGATGTCAAGTCCAGGTAAGTCTACAGCCTGACCTTTCCCTTCTCCCAGCAGCTGTCCCATAGAAGAACACAAGGTGACCCCTGGGAAAACCTAGGGTGCCACCCAGTCTGCCTGTCCTCCTTGTTCTGCAGAAGAGAAAATGGAGGTCAGATTAGTGAAGCTGCTGATCCAGCCCTACCCAGCCCAGACCTGGACAAGATCGCAGTTCTGACATTTACTTTCCCCCTGCAGGTCTTGGAAGACACTGCACAGGAACAGAAACAGCATCACTATGTCCCTGTCCATCATTTGGAGTGAACCTAGACAGACACATGCACCTTGCTACTCGAGCACGACCCTGCTAAGAACAGCAGTTCGCTCTGACTCTTGTGTGTGTAAGCGTTGTCAGTGGGCACCACCCTAACAAACACCTTAGGTAATAAATCTCTGAGGTTCTTACAAGTCCCCTTTCTTCAAGGTCCACCAGATCTGGAACCCGAGCTCAAGGTTCAATGTCTTCTAGAAACTTCTTTCATGGCTCTATCTCCATGACGGTAAGCATGTTCACAGCTATAACCCTCACAGGGCAATGAGCCTCTGGAAACCTCAGCTGTCTTTCAAACACCTCTGCCTTGACATTACCCAGCATTTTCATGGTTTGGATTAATGTCCCCCAAGGCCCATGTGTCAAAGGCTTGGTCCCCATCCATGGTGCTGTTGGAAGGTGGTAGAAGCTTTGAGAGGTAGGACCTTGTGGGAGGCCTTAGGTTCTTGGGGATTCACCTTCAAAGGGGATGTAGGACCCTAGTTCCTTCTCTTTTTTTGCTCCATGTCCATGAGGTGAATGATTCCACTATACCACATGCTTCCCACTCTTGCCATCTGGCTTTCCTACCAGAGGCCTAGAAGGACTGGATCTGCCCAGTTCCAGACTGGAATCTCTAAAACCATGAGCCAAGCAACCCGTTTCTCTATAGGCTGCTGATCTCAGATACCTGTTATAGTGATAGAAAGCTAATGCAACCATCACATCTGACATGAGAAAAATAATACACGATGGCTGAATTTGTAAACAACTTACAAAAATAATCTCAGGACCCTTGGTGGTTTGTATGTGGATGGACTTCTTGGTAAATAAGTTCACTTAAGCCATTATAAAACATTTTTATCATTAATTCTGTCTATAGATATAGAAAAACTTATTGAGTGACATAAAAACTTTCCTGTTCTTATCTCTCTGCTCTCTGTTGAGAAGAAGTTATGAGATAGGATATGATTAAACAAGCAGATAAGAATGCTATGACATTGATCTCATTTTTACTTAGCTGCAACTTTCCCAAAGTTACACAAACCTCTATGAGTCATGGTTTTTCCTCTGTAATATGGGGTTTGTTGAGCTAAGCATGCTGGTACACACCTGTAATCTCAACATACTAGGAGGCCAAGGCAGGCAGATTACAAATTTGAGCCCAGGCTAGGCAATTTAGCAATTTAGGGAGACCCTGTTTTAAAAGAAAAAATAAATAGGGCTGGGGATGTAGCTCAGTGTGAAAGCCCTGGGTATAATCCCCAGTACTGTTTAAAAAAAGGGGAGGGGTGTTTCTGATAATAACTGCCTCTGACAGTTATCAAGAGGATGACAAAGCATTTAGAGCAATGAATGCACATAGTTATCGTTCACGTGTCAGCTATTATAATTTTTAGAGATATGAGAGGTCACCACTGATGTGAGTGGTTCTTGGCTTCATAGAAGGTGTGGTGTCTCAGAGGCCCTCTGCCTTGGACTTCTTCCTTTCTAAAGCCCAGTCTTGGGCAATCACCTCCATTCTCACAGCACCGACGATTGTCATGTTTCCCACTGAGTCCAAGTTCCTCGTCTTTAGCACAGGCAGCTCTCCCCACCCCCAGACTCACTTACCCAAGTTTCTACTGATAGACTCACTTAGACATTCCCTAGTCGCTTCAAACTCACAATGTTAAAAGTGTAAAAAAAAGAAAGGACAAGGACTTAAATAGGTAATAACCAGAAGAGGAGGTGAACTTGAAAGACAGTCTGTTTCAGGTGGGAGAAGCCAGAGAGTCTTTAATGTTTGCTGAAAAGTGCTGGGAAGAGGGAGTGGCTGGAGGCACAAGGGGACAAGGGGACACGCTGAGGGCTTGAGCAGGTGACAGTGAGGGCTGTCCAGAGGAAGGTGGAGGTGGCTGGGACATCTTTTCCATGCTGGACACAGTGGGGGTGTACATGAATGGCTACAGGGAGATGTGGGAACGTATGTGAGTTCTGCCCAGTGACCCCTGGCTTGCCAAAAGGAAGAGAATGCTGTTGGCTAAAAACAGAGGAGGGGAAGAGAGAGCAGGGGCTCTATTCATGTCATGAACATTTCTTGCTTTGCTGCCCAGGAGTGAAAGATGGGCAGGTTCACAAGGCTGTGCGTGGTCCCATGGAGACCAAAGACCACACGTCTGTCTCTGCCCACCTGGGAGACAGTGAAACTGCGTCTGCTGTGCTTCTTGGCAAGAGCCTGGGGAAACCGGAGTAGGGAGGGTCACTGGATCCAGGGCGAGGAAACAGAAGGTTCTGACTAGAGCCCCACTGGCTACGGGGAAGGCCAAGCCTGTGGAGGTGGGCATGGGGCCAAAGAGGAGGTGCAGAGGGATGGGCAGTGCGGGGCTGGGAGGGGAGCAGGCTATGCTCAGGAAATGCTGTCCTGAGGTTACAGTTTTCTGGAGTACATACTGGTGAACCCTTGGCTGGAAGGAGTTGAAGGGAGGTCATTCAAGAGGACAGAGTGAGGAACTGAAGCAAGTGTATAGTTTTAGTCATTTCCCTATGTGTCACAGGAAGGGGGAAGAGGAAGCCTGTAAGGAGTAGTCTGTAAGAGACATGGTGCCAAGGACAACTATCAAGAGAGGCAGGACAGCCCGAGGCCTCACACCAGACAGGGCAATGATGATCTGAGGCTGGTGGCCCTGGGGGTAAAGGGCTTGCAGAATCCTTCTCCTGGCATGGAGGCCTCACCGAGTTGAGCTACCCACGTGGGCCAGGATGCCGGGGAAAGTGAACCAGGAGGAGATGGACCAGGGTGTGAATGTAACATAAAGACTCACTCTAGGACGCCAAGGAATGCATTCACCATGGAGTAGTGTGATGGCTTATGTCTCAGTTACTTTTCTCTCCTGGCTGAGACAAAACCCCTGACACCCAAAGTTAAAGGAGGAAAGGTTTATTTAGCTCACAGTGTGTAGGGGTTTCAGTCCATAATCAGCTGGTTCCAAGGCAGGGTGGAGGAAGGAGAGGGCAGGTGTGGCTTTCTCTGAGGCTGGCAGTGGTGAGCAAGGCTGGAACGCTCTGCCATCCTCCCTGTGGGATGTCCCTTTGGGCAGGTGAACTTGGGGGCACAGACTCCAGTGACAGAGGTGTCACAGGACATGATTCTATGGGTACAAGTCAATAGGAAGAAAATGTGTCACTTCCTTGGACACCAGCACAAAAGTGTCTCCTTCATTTGGAGGAAGCAGGCCACAAAGAAAGAACATTTTTGATTGGAACAAAAAATAGCCTTGTTCAGTCCTGTGAAGGAAAGAGGTGGAAAAAGGAAATAAAATCCACAGTTATGCACAAGCAGAATTGCCTGACATGTGGGTTCACGGGCGACAACCCTGCCTTTGGGTATGGCTTCAATACTGACTGACACACAGCTACACAGAGAGAGCCAAAACTGAAAAAAAAAAAAAAAAGGTAAAACTGGTCTAGCTTATAAACTGATACATACATGCATAAACTGGCATGTCTCTTTAGAGGGGTAGCCCTTGTTAAATTTCCATCATGGCAGCCTGCCAAGTAGAGTGGTCATGAGTAACATGCTGATGGGATTTCAGGTGAAACCACAATCTTTCTTCCATCAGATCTTATTTTACTATTTAAAAACTAAGTATCAAACTATTTGTCTATCTCCTAACACTATCTTCCCCAGAAACTTCAATTGGTTGAAAGAGACTTGGCATTTAGACCAATCCCCTAGCCATAATTTTAAAAAGTAAACACAGGGCCGGGGATTCAGCTCAGTGGTTCCGGCACCTGCCTCACAAGCGCAAGGTCCCTAGTTTGATCCCCGGTACCCGCCCCCCCCAAAGTAAACACAAATGTTTAATAAACACAGAAGTGTTAATAAAACATTAGCTGTTTTATTTTTCTTCTGATTTTTATTTTTTTTCTGATTACAAAAGTTATACATGTTCATTAAAACATGAACTTTTAAAAAATCACACAAGTGCCAGAGATTTAGCTCAGTGGTTCCAGCGCCTGCCTCATAAGCACAAGGTCATGAGTTCAATCCCCGGCACCGCAAAAAAAAAAAAAAAAATCATACAAGTGTCCATAATTTATTGTAAATTACTGTTAATGCCTTAAAATAAATTTTTCCAGTTTTTCCTGAATATGTAAATGATTTTTCTGCCCTATGGTTAGAGATTCTGGTTGTCCTGTTGTTGAAGTTTAGATCTAAAATGTCCCCTCAAAATCTCTTGTATTCTGAGGTGGAGCTTTTGGAAAGTGATTGGATCATGGGAATGCTATACTCATCAGTGGATTCATCCATGAATAAGTTCACAGCTGATTGTGCTACTAGAAGATGGGTCTTTGGGAATATGACCAGGCTCTTTCCTTCTCTCTCTGCTTCCTGGCTGTCACGCTGTAAGCAGCTTTCCTCTGCCCTTCCACCATGTTCTTTCTGCCTTGACGCAGCTAGCCATGGACTAAATCCACTAAAACCATGAGTCAAATAAACCTCTCCTCCTTTAACTTGTAAGTGTTGGGTATTTTGTCCCAGTAATGGGAAGGTGACTAATACACCTGTATTTTTGTGCTAGTGTTAAATTACCATTTGTTGCTATGCAACCCAGCATAAATCCTCCAAACAAAGCAATGCATTCATGATCTCAGGGTTCCATGGAAACCTTAGATGGCAAAACAATGACTTCAAAAGATCTCCAGGTGCTTCTCTTCTCTACAAGCCAGTGCTAAAGATATAGCATCCCGTCTGGCCTTTAATGGGCACTCCATGTTTGGTAAATGACTGAAAATGTTTCTTTTGCTTCCTATCCTGCCTGTATTGCTTAAGGTAATGCATCATATTATGACACAAGATGAATATTTCTAAACACAAAAGCAATCACTTTCAATAAATGTAGCACATTAGAATTACATCTTTAGAATTCTTTTCTGGCCTAGAGTTTCTCAACAATGTCCTGTGGGACATCAATCCCCCAACAAGCTCAGAAAACAAGCAATTTTATAGTGGGACAAGTGGGAAATACTACAAAATTTCTCCTCTCTCTAGGAGAATCCAAAATAACCATATTGATATATTAAAAGTCCAGATGTTCAATAATGAGGACACCTGTATCATAGCAAATCTAACTTTACAGAGGATTAAAATGGATGCTGGAAGGGTGATTTGATTTGCTCAAGCCACCTGGCTGACAAGTACCAGTCCTGGGTCCCCCTAAGCATCTCTAGCTCCTGGGTCACAGCTCTTCCCATCTCTCCCTTCCTCTCTGGGTTTCTGTCACTTCTACTGGACTCAGAGGGGAAAGTTTTACATTTGGATCAATGGGGCATTTTTAACTCCAAATAGGCAGTTTTATTTTTCAAACACAGCATGAGAAAGTCTGCATACTTCATTTGCCACCTTGAGGTCAGGGCTTGGTGCCAGGAAGTTCCTAAGACAATTGTTCCTTAAGCATGGTCTATAACAAGTACAATTTTGTACATGAGGTCAAAAATAAAGAACTTTCCATTTTCCACGGGTGCCACTAAATAATGCCTCCTTCTTCAATACTTACGGCTGCAATAAAACTGACATATAAAATGTCAGTTAGCCAGGCATGGTGGCATATACCTATAATCCCAGCACTCTGGGAGACTGAGACAGAAGGATTCCAAGTTCAAGCCTGGCCTGGGAGGCTTACAAGACCCTATTTCAAAATAAAAAATAACAGCTGGGAATGGATCTCAATGTGAAAGCCCTGGGTTCAATCCCTAGTACTGAAACAAAAGTCACCGCCTTTCCTGTTTCTAGATTTGTGTAAGATTTTCTTTTTTTTGTCTTGTTTTCTTTGTAAAATCAGGAGTTGTTTTTATTTTCACTTGTTTCCTTTTTGTCCCTGAAATCTCCATCTAAAGTAAACCTGTCACTCACAAGAACTCTGGATCTTCTGAGCCCCTCTCCATTTCTGGAACCGAAGACAATTTTTAAAGAGCATAGCCTGACAATCTGATTGCCGGGGAGATGGTTGGATTAAGGACCAGGGTGGTCCCATCCACAGCCACATACTTGCAGGCAAAACCAGCCAGGCACCTATGCTGCATATGGAAGATGCAAGCTGTCTCACTCTTTGTATTCAGTTGGCAGATTGCAGCCCATGCAGAGCTCACTGTGCTGATGAGATGGGGAAGTAGCTTCTCTAATTTTTCTCCCCATGTTTTCTAGTTAGTTTATAATGGTTAAATTTCCAGGAGATTTGCTAGAGCTAAGCCCTTTGGTGTCACATGGCCACTCAATCTGCTCAGCAGGGAAACTCTTTCTAATCTCTCTCTGCCCTCCCCACAGGACCTCATTTAAATATCTTCACCCTACCTATACCCTGGGAACTCAAACAAAGCTTCTGTCATTGTCCTAGGTCAGCCAGAATGTTCTAGAAAAAGGAGGGCAGCTGGTAATCCAATAACAGCTGCTATGATTGGCCCCAAGGTACATTTCCTATGTGTTCTGTGAGAAACTGTGCTTTCCTTTGTTTTGAGTTTCACTATCTGGAGTCTTTCTATTATCCTTGTTACCTGTGGGACCAGAGGGGGAAAACAGATTTGGTGGGGAGACAGGAGGGCTAAAACTTACCCGACAGTGCTCAATTTTGAGTTACAAAATATTCTTTAAAACAGACCTGAGGATCAGTAGAATAGATTAGAAGATGCAGAAACAACTCCAGACATACTCAGCCACCTCATCTTTGACAAAGGAGCCAAACACCCTCACTGGAGGAAAGATAGCCTATTTAATAAATGGTGTTGGAAAAACTGGATTTCAACCTGCCAAAGATTAAAACTAGACCCATATCTATCATCAAAGTGGATTAAAGATCTAAATATTAAAACAGAAATACTAAACTTACTGGAAGAAAAGTTAGGTAGAACTCTTGAAGATATTGGCATAGGAAAAGACTTTATGAACAAAACCTCAGTAGCATGGGAACTAGCACAAAGAACAACTGGGGTCTCATCTTATTAAAAATCTTCTGCACTGCAAGATAAACCACCAACAGAGCTAAGAGACAACCTACAATGTGGGAAAAAATGTTCAGCAACTGTACCTCAGACAAAGGACTACTATCTAGAATATATAAAGAACTGAAAAAAATCAGAGGCCCCAAATTCAAAGACTCAATTCAAAAATGGGCATCTGAAATGAACAGACATTTCTCAAAGAAGTGAACCCAGCAAATAAACATATGAAAAAATGTTCAACATCACTGGTCATTCGAGAGATGCAGATGAGAACAACACTGAGATTCCACCTCACCCCAGAAAGAATGGCTATCAAGAAATCAACCAATAACAAATGCTGGCAGGGGTGTGGGGAGAAAGGAACCCTTCTCCATTGTTGGTGGGAGTGCAGACTGGGGCAACCACTGTGGAAATCAGTATGGAGATACCTCAAAGAACTAGGACTACAGGTCCCATTTGACCCAGCTATTCTCCTGCTGGGTATCTTCCCCAAAGAATTAACAGAATCATACCACAGTGATATATGTGCACCCATGTTTATAGCAGCACAGTTTGTAATAACTTAAGCTTGGAAACAGCCCAAGTGCCCATCAACTGGAAACTGGATAAGGAAGATGTGGTTGGTATTTTTTTATAAAATGGAGTACTACTCAGCCATAAAGAATGAGAAACTAGAGACATTTATAGCTAAATGGATGCATATTGAGGCCCTCCTAAGTGAAATAAATAGGACACACATGTGTAAATACTGAATAGTTTCTCTAGTGTGAGAAGCTGAAAGTGTAAATAAGGATTAAAATGATTAAAATGAATAAGTGATAATTTGAAATAGGAAGTAAAAGTCCAAAGTGGTAGGGGAATTGGGAGGGGAAGGGGAAAGGAAAGAAGGGAAAGGAAAAATTACGAGAAAAGAAAAAACATGGAAGTCTATGTAAATAGCAAAGGGTGGAGGGGGTGAAGGGCGCACAGGTAATGGGGAGAAAATAACCAAGATACATCATGTTCAGGTACAAGCACCCAATGATAAAAGTAAATGTACTGTATACCTAAAATGTACCATAAAAGAATTTAAGCAAAAAAACCCACGACAAATGGATTTGATAACGTAGTTTAACCCAATATATGCAAAATAGCATTAACATGTAATAAATATAAAAATCCCTAATATGCCAACTTAAATTATTGTTTAATGCTAAACCTTAGCAAGCTGATATTATTTTATACTCATACCACCGTCTCACTGCTGACCTGCCACCTAGCACTCCACAGCGCTCCTATGTGGCTCGGTGGCTGCTGTCATGGATGACACGGGCCTAGGGGCAGCATATGATGGGAACCTCTGTCTATATTTGGTCTACTGCAGTGGGATTTCCTTTTCAACCTAAAAGATTTCTTCAGCTTTGGTATATTTTTATAAACATTTTCAAGAATATACAGTATTATAAAAAAGAATTATTAACATATTTTGATGCTAATCTTGAAGGGAATTAGGAAGTTCTTAGGAACGGCATCTTTATAAACTGACAGAGAAGTTTAATGTTCTTAGCTTGATTTCAACTTGAACGTATCTGGCAACCTATATTTTAGTCTGTTGGCATTTCCCATCTTTTTATTATAAGTTTGATTTTATGTGTTTTAGGACTATGTCTTGTAGACACTAATGATGATTGGCCTTTTGTTTTAATTGTATCTCTTACAGACATGGGTAATAAAAGGAAGAAATAAGCAGAGTTTCTTTTATACTCTCCCCTAACTGTAATCACCACAGAAGACTTCCAGGACCTCATCATGGAAATTTCTGTTTTCCCAGCAGCAAGAAAGCAAGCAGTTATTTCTGCAAGGAACATTACATGGGTGTCCCCCAAATCAATTTAACTGTGACACTACCTACCTGGAGACAGTGTCAGATCCCAAGGTTGAGGGCTGTCCCCCCACTTTGGATGCCAATCATAAGCCCTAGGTTGTTTTAACTGTGTTTCTGACACATCAGCTATAAATTGGGGCTCTCAAACCCCATCCTCTGGTTCAACTAATTTGTAGGAATGGCTCACGGAATACAGGGAAACATAATGGTTTATCATAAAACTATAGCTGGGCGTGATGGTGCACACCTGTAATCTCAGCACTTGGGGAGGCTGAGGCAGGAGAATTGCCAAAAGTTCAAGGCCAGCCTGAACTGAATAGTGAGGCCCTATCTTCCCCAAAAGTTATAAAGCATATTACAAAGGAGATAAATGATGCCAGATGAAGAAGAGATACACAGGGCAAGGGATGAGCGTCAGGACCTTACATCTCCATATCCTCACCACCTAACTCACCATGATGCCACCTTCCAGTAAGCACTCAGAATTCTGTCCTTTTGAGTGTTTATGGAGGCTTCCTTATATTGACATTTGATTATATCATTGATCAGCTCCCATACTCTCCCCAGGGAATCTTCCTGTGTTCAGCCATCCAGCCACTCTTTAAATTTTGTTCTTTTGAGTGTTTGTGGAGGCTTCATCAAATAGGCATGAACAATTAAATTACCGGCCAACCTTCCAACCCTCTCCCCTATTGGGAGGTTGGGGGTGGAGCTGGAAATCTCAGCCCTCTAGTCTGGCTTTCTGGTGGCCATCCCCCATCCTACAGCTACCTAGGGGACCCCAGCCACCAATCAGCTCATCAGCATACACTTAGAAGATTTCAAGTACTTTAGGAGTTATATGCCAGCAAGGACAAAAGCATATTTCACAGTATCACAGCCATGAATTCATTGGGGCTCATTTTGTGATTAAGCACATCAGGAAACACCATTTCTGTGTGTTATTTCCATAGACAGTTTCACTCATTTTGTGTGGCTGTACTTTCTTTTCTGTCTTTACTATGTTCCTGTTATCAGGTAGCCCCTTTTAGAAAGGGCCTGCCAATTACACATACTCCAGGTCCTTCTCACCTCGTACAAAGAATTGAACAAGACAAGCCAAAAATGGTGCCAAAGTTTATTTGAGAAGTGGGGGCAAGGGAGAAACTGGCTATGTAGAGCAAACTTGGGCCAAATAAGAGAGGAAAAGGGAAAAGCAAAAGTAAACGTGCACCATAGTCTGGAAGACACAGGGTAGGCTGCCATGAAAGAGACACACTAGCGGGGGTCCTCTGGATGTCTGTGCTCTTATATGTTGTCCACATCTCACGGAAACCTGTGCGAAGTTCTACATATAGGGTCCAGAGAGGCGGTGTTATGCGGATGCTGGGATCGCTCCACGCCTCTCTTCCCAGCCAGCCTAAACCATGCCCTATGTCCTATCTCATTCCCTCTATTTTATTTGAGGTTATGTTATTCCTCTTCTCCTTGCAGTCATTTATTGTTATTTTTATATTATGTAACTTCCCTAAATAAGTACCATCTACATCCTATCTTGTGAACATAGCTATTCTATGTTGAAGTAATTTAATGTTTACTGCTAGTTGTGGTTGTATATATTACGTATGGGGCTCATTGCAAAGTGGAAACATGGGGTATTTATTCAACAGTTATGAGGAATTTTCAAATGACCACAGCAGACAATTATACCATCTGGAGCTCTTTTAAACGGAAGGCCTGTGGAACTGCATCTTACATCTTATGAAGACGTCCCTCTGCCAGTCTTTTCCTGCCACTTCCCTGTTTGTTATTTATTGTGATTTATGCCATTCAGCAAGCTGAAGACTTTGCATTAGTCCCAGAATCCTGCCTCTACTGCCCCTGTTCTGCTTTGAGCCACAGAGGGCATTTCCTCTGCTGACCATATTCCCCAGGTTTTGAGTCAGCCGGTTTTCAGATAGGATTTTTTTTCCCCCAGTGTATGGTTAACATGACCTAACTGATTATCTACATAACCTTGTATATCTTTGAGGACAGGATGCCTGTACTCCAGAAGTCCCTCTTCAGATAGACTTACCTAAACCAGTTGAATCCAAGATGGCTCCCAGCAGGCCCTCCAGCCAATTTCCTTTATAATCTAATTTCCAGATTAAGTGACACACCTACCCACAGCCCTGGCAGGAAGTACCACACCATGAAATGAGATGGCGCTGGAGTGACAGGAAATCTCTGCCCATTCCAGGAAAAGACATGAATACTCCACCCCTTTGTTACCCTCTCCTTCCTCCATATTTATTTTCCCTGAATCTATAACCTCCCTACCCCAGTGGGTTGAGAAGTTGATTTTCGAGCCTAGCCTTCCTCTTCATCCTCTAGCCAATGAATAAACTTATTTTGTCGACTCTCAATTTCAGTTTTGCTTTCTAGCTTCGCAACACTGAACACAGGAAAAAATTTCTTTTAAGGGATCTCTTTTCTACTGGGCAGGGGGGACAATGCCTGGCTAACAGTTTAGCCAAGAGAAAGGTCTGAAAAGAAGTTGGAAGGATGGAAAAAGGGCAAACCAGGGATTTTCTGCCACTCCTTGTCCATCTCTGTTCCCTGTGTCTCAAGCAATATCTCTACTGCCAATGTCTGCTGGGATTCCAGATTCAGGCAGCTCTGGGCTCCCTGCTCACTCATCCTGCCAGTCTAAGGACTGGCTTTAGCTAATCTCAAAATGTTTCATTGTCTGTTGTTATCTTAGCCCTTACATCAACTATGAAACTGAATTCCTTCATTCAGTGCCTCTTCTTTCAATACTTGTGAGACTCTGTTTCCTGAGTTTACACAGACGAGATGGTTACCTGTTACCTTCACATCCAAATGGAAATTCTGCACTGTGCAGAATTCATGAGGTACCAGGTTTATTTTACAAAACTCTGGAGCAATACTTCTCAAAACTTGAGCCTGCCTCCAAACTACCTGAAAAGGTAGTTGTTAAACATCAAAACCTGGGTCCTACTTTCAGGGAACTGAAATGTCTAGGGGAGGGCTCGAGGATTTGGCATTCTGACAAGGTCCAACAGGATGCCAAAGCTGCCAGTCTACTGGCCACACTTGAGTAGCATTACTCTGAAAGCTGAACACTTAATGCTATACCTTCAGTGTGAACCCAGGACCTTTGCCCTGAGCTACATCCCCAGCCCTCTTTATTTCTTGTGACAAGGTCTTGTTAAGCTGTGTGTTAGTTACTTTTCTCTCGTTGCTGAGACAAAATACCAGACACCCAAAGTTAAAGGGGAAGGGTTTATTTGGCTTACAGTTTTTAGAGGTTTCAGTCCATAATCAGCCAACTTCAAGGCAGGGATAACAAACAGGCATTGCAGAGCAGAAACAACATGGCACATACAAGGCAG